>NW_010125955.1:0-12155 GCF_000699245.1 Pterocles gutturalis | reverse complement strand
CAGGAAACATTCCCTACTTAGCTTAAGGTAAATCCCTACCAAATGCATGTAAGTTTTGGACAAACAGGTGGTGGAGAAAGACAATGAGATCAGTCAAGATAGGACTACAACAAATAACCAGGCAATAAGGTACAAAGGCAGCCAGGGAGAAAAGCCATTAAAAAGAAACTGAAGAAAGAGCAACTGAACAGAAGTACAAACATAATGATGAGCAAAAGGAAGCAAAGGAAAGCAAAAGATTATTCAGGGTTGCAGAACTAGAGACAAGAAGAGAGAAGTAATGGCAATACAGATGAAAAACTGAAATAATAAGCTCTGAAAATGGCCTAAGAAGTTGGACATCTAGGGGCAAATCAGAGAGGTGCTACAAGGTCAGACAGAAGCAACATTTGGAGAAATATCCACACAAAGACAGCAGCTGAAATTACGTGTGGATAGAGAGTGCAGATGGCATACTAAGATCTCTGGTGGCAGAGGTGGCAGGAAGACAAGTGAGGACAGCAGAGCTGGAGAGCACAGAGAAAAGTTAACACAAGTTTGTATGCAGTGTATGTAAGCTAATACCACTGCCGAAGCATATCAGAAAGTCCTCAAATCGTGATGAGCTGGCATTTAGCTCCCTAACTATGGTTCTATAACTATAGTACCTCAGCACTGGAATAGCACGTATCTACACTGCGTACTAACAGAAAGGAGAAGTTCGGACAGGCCAAAAGAACGGAGGCAAGTAGAAGCAGTTCACTCCATGTCATACGCTTACAGAGGACCTATTTTCAAGAGTTCTCATCCTGTAAGACACCAGAATTCATAACCTCTACATTGCATGTAACAATGCACTGCACTGTTTTAGTAACTTACAAAGAATTTTTTTAACTGTGCAAGAAAAGATACCACATGGAAAATAGTACCAAGCGTGTGTATGGGAAGGTTAATAAAAACCAGTCATGAACTCAAAAGTGCAAAAGCATACACACACATATACGTGCATGCACTATATATAATGTAAAACTCAATTTTTTTTTTTTTCAGGAATTGAACAGAACATACTTGCCCACAGTTATGTGAAAGTTCCCTGCCACTTTATTGACATAGAGATGACCATGAATTCTGCATGCATCTGGAGACTGTAATGAATTATCTTCCCTGTTTAAACAGAAACATAAAGAGTACGTGGTCTATCATGTAAAAAAAAAAAAAAAAAAAAGACTCTCGTTTAGTATTGCTTTGGCATTACTAATTCACATTAGGAAGGAAGCATCAGATAAAATGAACTAAAAAGGGGTGTGTGTGTCTGTATTATGTACACATATATACCTATGAATACAAACAGAAAACCTGGAAACCTTCTCCAGATTGGAAACCTCAGTTTTCATAAAACAGTTCTCCAAAGCAAGTATCAAGTATAATATTTTAAAATGCAATAAAAAGCAGTAAGGTCTTATTTTCTTACAACCTTATCTTCTAAAAAAAAATAATCATAACCACAATAAAATGTGCAGTCTAATTAAATAGGGCAGGGGGAGGGGGGAATGATGACACAAAATCTCAATTTTTCTTACCGTGGTGGCAGTGCTGTAGAAGCACCTTTAAAAGCACTTTTGAATATCACATCTTGAAGAGAGTGTTCTTCCTGCAGCCTACTCTGAATTAGCTGCAGCATCCTAAAGATTACACAGACAACTGTGAAAGCATGCAACAGTAAAACGAAAAATAACTTCACAATTAATTATCAGCTTCAGTTGCAGGTTACAAATTGATAAGTTAGCAAGGTTCATGTCAGTATTAAAGTGTAATATTAATTTTGAGAATGACATTTTATGTAGAGCTTAATGCTCTGGTGTTCACAGCAGCATGATACCAAAATACCCTAACTAGCCAGATTCACAAATAAGCTTTAGGTTCTATTACAAGACTATCAGTATACCGATCGCACATATAACCAAGCTATTGCAGTTTAAATGATAAACAGTGTGTCAATGTAGTTATATGTAAGACTCAAACTCATTTGCTTTCGCAGGAACGAGCCAATTTTTTACTATGGTTCAGCTTTGACATTTAGGTATCAAGCTATCTGCGTTACGCATCTGAACCCATAATTAAAACTTGTGCTACCAAGCATTCATTTGGAAACATAAGTTGCATGAGTCCATACATCTTGGCTTGTAACTGCATGACCCAATTCCACAATTAAGTCCAAAGTCATTTTTTTCCGTAACAGGGACCTCCAATGATGAGAAAAGCAAAGTAAATGAATATCTTTTCACAGGTTTGCATTCTTAAATTACAAGCAGGAGCTGTTAGACTCAAGACACAGTTCTGTCCTGTGACTTTGGTGTACCTCAAAGTCACTTCCAGTACAAACAACGTGTACCTCAAAGTCACTTCCAGTACAAACAACGTGAACCCCAGGCATGCATCTCAGTGCTTTACCTTTGCCATTCTTTTTGTTGTGGGCTGAGATCAAATACTACCTGAAATAAAAATAACATATCTAATAAAACATGCAGGAAGCACTGAAGTTTCATCCATGAAACCCAGAAGAGAATTAGGATGTGGGAAGGGGTGGGGAATTCTAATCAACTTCAGACTTGGTACCACATACTGGAGTCTATGAAAGGACTTTGCACTTTAAATAATACATTTAGTGTTCAAGTATGGAAATTTCTGTCCCTCCCTCCCCGAATTATTCCCTTGTTTGCATTCATAACTTTCATTTCTTTTCCTAAAGCTCTCGTAACTTGAGCCAGCAGTCTCTGTCCTTCTAGCCTTTGACTAACATGGGCTAGAAGAAGCAGTGAGTGGCAATTTAATTCTAAGTGATGTAACTGACATGCATGGGTTTGATGCAAACAGCAATGAAACGAGCAGAGGAGCAACCTCCAGGTCAGCTGCTAGCATGCAGCAGCTACAGCAGTGCAGAGATGACTGTCCAAACAAAAAGAGGAAATGTTGCAAGGAGAACAAACAAACAAAACCGAGCTCCTTCCCCTTCCCGAGCACATCCTCCCATTCAGCCACCTCCTCCGGCTCACACACGAGTAGAAATTTGGACAAAACTCTTATAATTTGGAATATGGTTCAGTTACTAGAGAATGTAATAATTACAGCAGGAAGTTGCATTCTCTAATAGGTTTTGTGTAAATGATAAATTACTTTCAAACAGCGTAATTACTTCAAAGTTTATTGCATTATGCAAGCAAAACTGCTTTAAGAGGATAGACTTACACAGTTCCAGAGCCTTCAGTTCACAACCCAGAAACTAAAAGGATACTAACTCAATTTACAATCTTTAACACCATTCCATATTATAAGGACATCATGGTGACTTTCTACCCCTTCTGAGAATCGTAGTATTCTTCTAGTCAAAAAGCAGTCACATCAGGTAGTAACTCGGGTAGAGCTCAGGTAGTTTTCCTTCCATATCAAATACTGTTAGCATTTATCCCTAGAACTTGCACATGTAAAAACAACTAGCTGTAGAAATCAGTAGCTTGTTAAGAAGCACTGATGTGGGAGTTTGCTGTATTTAAGTCGGCTGTATTTGCAGAGAATGAACAGGCAGAAATCCCAATGGTAGCTTTTTTTCTCCAGCAGATTCCTGGGCTAAGTGCTGCAGATCTCACTCAAGGATCAGACAATACTTGAGGAGGTTCTGTGCAGCCCAACTGTGGGGAAAAAAAAACCCCAAGCAAGCAAACCAGCCCAGCAGTGCTTTGCACCAAGTAAAGAGCAATTTTTCTGTTTTAAATAAAAAGGTAAGAATCAACTTACTGGTTCATAGATTAGCCCGTCTGCAGAGGAGACCATTGTTTCTGCTAAATCCAGAACATCAGCCCCCACGTCTATTTTAAACAGGGAGAAAAATATTGTCATACAGACGATCATAAAAAAACAAACAAAAAATTCATGTTGAAACTGAGTTTCACAGTACTGTGGTAAGCTTGCAGTATAAGTTACAGTTCCTTCAGCCTATCTAATCTGCAACATGAACTGATGCAGAGTGACAGATATAAACTCTTCGTTATCTGCAATACTGATGTGACACCTACAGAGATGTTGTATGAACCACATATACAAGCTTTCTAGGATCTGTTATGCATAAATACTTCTGTCTCATAAGCACTGAATCCAAACCAAGACTAGTCAAAACAGAAGATAAAGTTTTGTTTATTTCTTGAATTAAAAAAAAAAAAAAATCTGAAATTTCAAAATGTTTTATGCTAACTGGAAAATAATTGAAAAATATTACAATAAATTTTAAGAGCAAGAATGGATGACTTGTGAATTAATACTTGTGAGACAAACACAAATTGTATGGTACTCATGTATCATACAATTACTGCAAGGTTTAAGCTAGCCAAAAAAGTAAGTCTTGGAGATTTTCCTGCATTCCTGGTAGAAGTAGTATTCTCTCAGTCCAGGACAAACAAAATCAGTCCATACAAATAATGGTTCATTACCTAAAGGATGTCAAAACAATAGTAAGCACTGCCTTTAAATGGGAACACATCACTACATTCATCAGGATGATGAAATTACCTGACGGTTCCAGTATTGTTAAACAGTAGACCAGGTTAATATTTGCCAGCTTCATAAACAAATAAAATTGCTGCTGAGCTGTGTCTCACAAGGAGATTTTAAAATCTTACAGCTAAAAAGAGACTGGAACAACAGATCCTTTTTTTTTTTTTTTTTTGCTGATAGACAAAGCAAAGTTCTGTGAGAGGCAAATATGCCACCAAGATCATTACATGCCATCAAGATCAGAAGAAATCTCACTGTTAGAATATTTTGAACAATATCCAACTACATTGCAAGTAAATGCATACTCTGAAGAGCCTTTAAAGCGTTTCAGAACTTTCACTGATGGGATACTTACATTGACACCTCATGGCGACTGTAATATCAATATTGATTCTTAACTTACTGGAAAGAAAAAAAAAAGGCAAAAGCTAGTAAGTAACACTGAGTATAATTATCAAGAGATATTTGACTAGAATTCTCAGGTTACTTGCAGGAACACAAACAAAATTTACACCAGTAAATACAAACTTAAGTTGTTCAAAATTTGGGTGAACCAAGATGAACATTTCATTATTAAAGCACTTGTTGGTGTGGTTGTGGTTGTCCCACTTGTAACTTAAGAGATAAAAGCATCAGACTTTCCAGTTGAATTTTACTATGAAACTCTTAACAGATTTTTTTGGAACTATTACTGACCCGAGAGTTTGTCAGACTCTTATTAAGAATATATACTTTTCAATATTTTACACATTTGTTTTCACACAATTACAACAGTGCAATAAATTCCACAGAAGGCAGTGGATCAGGACAATGTAGGAGTTATAAATCTAAAACTGAGTAAATATTTGAGCACCTTCCTCCTGTTTTTTCCTTAAGACAGGCCATTGTATTTCCAGTCCTAATCAGAATTCCTCAGGACAGTGACATTCAGGATCAGGCTGAGAAGTGGGTAAAAACAGTTCCCAGAAAATGCTGCCATGTCATAAAGATCATTGTCTTTGCTAGCACTGCTTCTGGAAAAAGCTCTTTTCTCAAAAATGCACCCATATTATAATAGCAAAATGCCTCATGCATTAAAATCTTTATCCTGAATGTTTCCATAACAAGGGGCGGTGAAACTTAGTTCTTCCCATCAGGGAAAAAAATGAAGCCAACACCCGAAGAAACTCCATCACACAAGAAGTCTTGATTGTGTGGCATTCCCCAATATTTTGGGCATTACCTATTATTTTTCATGTTAGTTTCATGAAAGTCATTTGAATTACAATGACTAAATCTCCTCACTATAGTCATAAGGTCCTATCACCTTCAGGGAGCTGTTTCTGGGAACTCAGCCGACCACAAACAAATCACATAAGCAAGGGATTCAACATTGGCTCAACTGGGTATCAGGCATGATCACTAGACAGGAGAAAAGCAGCTAAAGTGATACCAATCTCCATTGGTTTAAACTGTCAAGAACCACAGGCTGACTGATTAGCCCACAATCAAACTGCAAAATCTGCAGCAGGACATCTTTCAAGTCCCATAATAGTCTCTTAACCACTAGACTATCCTTCCTGTGTGATAGCTTCACTAGTTTAGAACTTGCTTTAGCAAAGACCTAAATGTGAAACTCCCATCTGTCTGAATGGATATATTTTAACTTGCATTTCTGATGAATCTCCCTTAAATTTCTTTTTTTTTTTCATTACAGAAACCTTTGTTTTTTCTGACATACAAGACATCCAATAAATATACATATCTTTAGCTTGTTACCACAGCAATTAGTCAAGCACCTTTTGAAGTTATTTCAGTTCCAGACACGTGATATTTAAAGGTGTTCAACACACAATCTCCATTAATTTCCCATTAACTCATGGGTGCCTGACATCACCTCAGGAAGAAAGGCAAAGGCAGCCCAGGCAAGCACATGAAACCAACCGCAAACGTACCTTCAGCTGATCTCGGGGGCTGTAACTAGAGACAAGATCAGTAGCAACCTCTAGATAACGCAATTAAGGTTCACCTCCAGCAGCACAAAGTATAATGGCAATACACTAACTGCATAACCTAGAGTAAGCATCGTGCAAATGTGGTGGCTTTACGTAGCTGATGTGGAGTTACACACTACAATGTCCTCTGACCTGTTACTAAAGAATTCCTCAGGGGACTCCTTTACCAACAAGCCTATGCTATTTTGACTTCTTCATTGAAGAAATCTCAATTTCTCTTCTTTATAGATTCCAGAAAAGAAAAAACTCAATCAACAAAAGAAAAATCAAGTCCCTTTAATATTTCTTTTTTAATTTAAATCACAAATTGCTTGCAAGTCACACGAACATTTTAAATCCATTCTTTCCTGAAATGCAGATAACTTAAATTTTAAAAGGAATTACAATGACTAAAACTTACCTAGTAAAATCCTTGTCTACTTCATATTCATATTTCATCCATGTATCCCGATACACCGTGAACTCCATTATAGTCAGGAAGGCTATCGTTGTAAATGCTATCAGAGAAACTGAGTGATCCAAAAAAAAAAAAGTTTACATTGTGAGAAATATTATTCAGAAACATAAGCAGAACAAAATTCTAACATTCCCGAATATGAGCATTACAAGCATAATACTGGTATCTTTGATTTACAAATATATAAGCTGCTCTTAGAAAAATGTTTTCATATCTACAGTATTTGTTTTTACATAGGAGGGGAAAAGAACAAATCCTACCTCTGCACCAAGAAAGAACTTTTTATATTAAGTACAGTCCAATACTAGAATGATGGGGAGGCTGTGAAATCCCTATACGGACGATTTAAGAACAGGCTAGATCCTCCTCCACACATAAAACAAAATGCCCACAAATCACTGTCAGGGATGGTCTAGGCAAACTCAATCCTAAATTCAAGCATGGAAGGAGAAGGTGCGCCTTGAAGTCCCTTCAAGCCTCCACTTGTCTACACCCTAAGTTTTTATAACCAATTTTTTATATCTAGTTTTAGAGTCAAGAAGCTAGCAGATAAGAGAAATAATATGCATTATATGCACTGTCCAGTTAGAAAAAGATACCCTTATTATATTATTTGTGTATAGCTGCACAGCCAGGACTCCCACCCCAGTATTTCAAACAATTCTTGATCTGGTGATAAGCAACACGTAGCTACCCATTCTACCAACAGCTAAGTGAAGTACTGATTTGAAATTATTTTTAGGAAGAAAACTAATTGGTATATTTTAATGGTATATGTGCCTCACTTATCTCGAAAGCACCCTATTCATCACACTTGTGAAGCTGTACTGCAAAGGGAAGATCATCCTGCTGCACATAGTCAGAAAAGTAGTAACAGCTGCACAGAAGCACCTGCCATGCCCCTTTTATTAAAACATGGCTTTTGTTAAGAAAAACTTCAGTTACGGAGCACAGTAGTGACTCGTACAGCTTATTGACACTATATGTTTTCCATCTGCTTCTGTGGAGTATTTCTATGGGGTCTGTGAAGGGCAACTTGAGACAAACAAGGCCGTTGTTGATAGGCTTCGATTCACTACCCAGTGGTCTACAGCCCAGAGGTGGCAGCAGCTGAATAAGAGCACTGTCCTACGGGATCAGAAAGAAACCACTGCCTGCAGCATTGACTGCTGCATCGATCAGCAACTTTTCAAGTTCCAGCTTTCAGATGAAGCTATGTAATGATCATACAAATGAAAACCTTCATGTCAACGCATACTGTGAAAGCAGATGCACTAATCAGTTAATTATTCTATCAATTTCCTTCTGAAGCCCAGGAGGCCACACTCACCCCAGCTATGTGACAGGAAAGCTGGAGCCATACTGTCTATCCAAAGCCACAA
Organism: Pterocles gutturalis; assembly: GCF_000699245.1. Classification (NCBI taxonomy): domain Eukaryota; kingdom Metazoa; phylum Chordata; class Aves; order Pterocliformes; family Pteroclidae; genus Pterocles; species Pterocles gutturalis. The sequence continues at coordinate 3,798 of NW_010125955.1, read as the reverse complement.
GGAAACAATCAGAGCTGCAGCTGCTTCTGAGTAATTCTGAGCAAAGGCATTTGTGGATCTGAACAGGAAAATGAAGTCTTGCAGAATTTCCAAAGACAGATCCTCTTTTCTGAAGGCTCTCCCAGCACCAGAGCTGGAGTCTCAGCCTGTCTGAGAGATCAGTACTTCTTCTGCAATGGGTTTTAAGGCCTTGAAAGTCCAAGAATAGAGTCTTGGTATGTTTTGCATCCCTGTCACATCAGCAAGTAAGACTGGCACTTTAATCCTGAATTAAACAGGAATACTATATTCAAATTTCACAACGGCATAGAATAAGACAATCCTATGTTGCGATTTACGAGGTTACTGGGATAAACCAAAGAACGCTAAAGTTACTTCTGGTGTTGAGAAATCCTTAAGGCATCCTTCACCAAAGTAAAGTTCTCATGAAGGATAGTGCTATACTACAGAAAATTAATTTTTAAGCATTTATTTTTTTCGGCAAATTACAAAAGAAAAACAACTCACTTGCTTTCTCAAGAACTGGGACTACCATTAACAGAGAGTTATTTCATCAGCTCTTAGAGATTATTTTATGTATAATAATCCTTTTAATTATTAACAGCGCAACTCAGGAAACACACCGATGTAATACAGAGTCTTGTGATATTTACTTCTACACTACAAGTGGCTTAATGACTTCAAAGGCTTATCTGTAGATTGCAATCACTTCTTGTACTTTTTATTCAACTGAGTTTCAGACATGAGAGAGATTTTTGTCCTGTATTTCAAACTAACTGTTAGCAGTTTCCTATCTAACCACAATTCCAACAGTCCAACAGATGAAAGCTACCTCTAACCCAACCCAATTTACAGGCACAATTTTTGTTCATATACCTATAGAAAAGGTACTTCTTACAGCTTTTTGAGAGCAGCTCAAGTGACTAACAAGGACAGTACAAGCACATGCCCTGGAGTCAAGTGTTTAGTTCTTCAAAGGGTTTCCTTACTCTTAAAATCAACTACACCTTAAAGACAAAAAGCTTCAGAAAGCTGCTCTTCATCCTGATGCTTAACTTAGCCAGCTCTTAGGCACCTCTGGAGAACGTTTTTCCTCTTTTATGAAAGCATAGAGCTGAATCTCACAGCCTCACCCAGAAACCTGACACAAAGAAAAGGGCTTAGTGAAATAACAAACAAAGTTTTAGTACAGCCTTGGCATAATGCACTTCCAGTTGTAACTGGTTAGAAGTTTCTACAGTGAACCTTTACATTGGTTTGAGTCTCACTAGTTCTACACAAAAATCTCCCTTGAGATGAGTGATGAATGCATCTATGTGAATACAATACTATGTCTTACTTGAAGGAGATGAGCTCCGTTAGCCCACAAAAAGAAATCAATAAACCAATTTTGGCTGGTTTCAAATGAACGCAGATGCCTGTCTTCCTCCTATTGAAGTTTCTATACCCAGAGCATGCTAGTCTGAGCTAACAGCCAACATGAATCACATCAGCATCTCAGTTAAGGCCTACCTGTGCCTCCACTCGCTGAAGTCTCCAAATAGCTTTCAGGAACCTTTGGAAAGGCATCCAATTCTTTCATCAAATTCAAGGTCTTCTTCCGATTCAGTCGCCTCATCTTCAGCACACTCCTCCACTTCCTCCTTCATATATTCCCTCTGATTTAAGAATAAATTGTTGTGATTAAAAGACACAAGCATTATTGCTCAAACCAACTGGCTATGTTTATAAAGCAATAATAAGGTGATTAAAACCCAAGAAATATGTTTTCAGCAAACACATTCTAGACAACTGGATGGTCACTCTTGCTCCAAGAAAACTGTTAAAATTGGCCTGTACACTGACGCTTACATTCCAGGCACATCCAGCACATTCACCATCTAATTACTATGATCAAACTCTTTCTCAATTCAATTCTTATTGGTATTGGATATACTGGATTTTAAATTAAAGAAAAATAACTCAGTCCTAAAGTAAACTTGCTAAACAGACCTGACAATGCATGGAAGTCACTGACTTAATAGGGAATATGTCCTAGGCTGCATAAACTTGGGAGGATGTCAAATTGCTCTGGGCTCCTATATTCAGCCAATGTGGACACATGCAACATGCTAAAGGAAAAAAAAAAAAATGTGCATTTCTCATTCTTACAGCTGTAGAATTTTATGGTCACAACAAAATTAGCATGTTTTCCCGCTATAAAAATGCCCCCCAAAGCAAATTAAGTATCTGATCCTAGCTCCATCCTTCAGAATCCTTTTTGTCCATGACATGATCTCTGCTCTGCTTGGAACTGTTGATACAGTAAGTAGCAGGACGCTGAGAGAAGGAGCCTGCACATGAAATACTGTCTTAAACTGTTTCCAAATCATACAAATATGCTCACAACCCTGTCCCACCAATATGCTGCGTGTTTTAACAAGCTGGCACTGCTGTTTTCCTTCTGAGGAAATGCTGCACTTTGCCCAGAATTTCTTAAGCTATGGAAACCATAACGCATTTACTGTATTCTGAGCATACATCATATTATCATCCCCTATTCAAAGGCACGAAGGCAGGCAAGCGAATTTACACTGCCAACATGCGAGACACTCCTCATCGTCGTCTTGTAGAAAAATCTGTTAACTCATCTCCCCTGTTCCAAGAGCAAGTCAAGCCTCCAGCATGGCCTAGTGAAATGACTCAAGAGCTATTCCCTACTCAGCCCCTCCCTGGCGCTGAGCAGGCTTCACACTGTGCAATAACAAAGCAACAGGCCTTACTGGGAATGGAGGTTCACACGTGGAGAATCACAGTCTATGCCTGCAATTTCCTCACTACACAAATCCGCTTCAGACCTCAGTGAGGAGATACAGACTCTGCACCTGGGGGGAGCATCACTCACATCAGCCTGCAGGGACCAACAAAAAGATACTGCCCGTGGTGCAGCGGATTCAAAGAAATCACAGTTAAAGTGGGCAGAGAAGATGGGTGCTGGAACAGAAGTTTGGTTACACAGAATCCAAAAAGACCCCAACAAACCTCAGGGAAGCAAGGTCCTGTCCTTACTACAGTACGTAACTGTGTTTTAAAGAATCTTCCCAACTCCACTCAGAGTACCTTAAGGAAAAGTTGGAAAACTTCGGTGCACAGATAGGGCAAAGCAGCTGTTTGGACTGAATGACTGGAGCCACAACATCTGTTAGCACAGGGGAAACGCTGGCCGGGGCTGCCTGCTCTCCTACACAGGCAGCACTGAAGCCAGCCGAGCACCGCTTCATTCCATCACGTGTGCAGGAGCACACTGTAAACAGGTACGAGATAGACTTAAAAGAACTGAGAGCACTTTACTAAGAAACTTTCCAAATCATTTTGCATCCACGGGTACAGGGATGTTTTGTAATCTATCTAGAAGCATCCCACTGGTTCATTCGTTTCTTTAATCCCAAATATACTGTGTCACTTTCTGTTACAAACCGAGACAACTGGCACCTTCCTCGCACCTTCCTCCCTGCCCATCTCAGCACACGCACCTCAGAAACACCAAGAATAAAACCGGGAATCCACTGCTAGGAAAGCAACGCGTTACGAGCCCAGGAGCCAACCGCGTTAAAGACAATTATTGTTACAAGCTACAAAACACTCCCAAGCACAGTGCAAGCGCTACTCGAGACCAGCGGGCCCGCTCAAAGCCACCCGCAACCCAGACCCACCCCAGGGCTCGGGCCGTTTCCCCTACTCGGGCAACTTGGAAGCGAAGCCGTTACCGGCGCCGGTCCCCGTCTGAACACCCACCTCCGCACCCACGGAGCGGACCCA
>NW_010125954.1:0-6856 GCF_000699245.1 Pterocles gutturalis | reverse complement strand
TGGGTTCGCACACTCGTGGATAAATGCCCCCGGCCTCCCACGCCGTTGTCACTCGGCACGGTGTCGGTGCGTAATCAGCACCAGCCTTCCCAAAGCGTAAACGGGCCTGCGGTCGGCACAGGGGGTGAGAAAGGTCCACCGAGGCCCCACGGGTAAGGGATCTCCCCAGGGTTAAAGGTGTCCTGTCAGAGACACGCAGTCGTTGACGAGAGGACATTCGCAGCAGCGTTCAGTTGTACTTAGTGAAGTGCTCACCTGTGGAGTGGAGTGTTGTGTGAGCGGAAGCCACTGGAGGACACACTGAACCGTCCTGGGGTGCCCTGGCAGCCCTTAACGGGTCTGTGCTGCTCACCCCTGCAAGACGTACTGAGGAACGTTGCCCGCACTCCAGGCAACCCAACAGTTGTGTTTTTAAGCATATGGAAGACAGCTATGTGTGCATAGTTTTGAGCTTGTCCCTTCCAACATCCATCACTGTCTGAAAAGCTTGGTTGACTTTGCTAAGAGAGAGACAATGACTGTAAGGGGAGGAGGGGGAAGTCAAGTTTTCTTTGATCAAGTCTCTACTAGGGGCATTCTTGTCCATTCTGCAAGGTAACTTTCTGCAGAGATCACTCCAGAGACCTTGCTCATGACACCATCTTGATGGGAGTAAATCAGACTTTGCAACATGAACAAATGCAGACCCACTCCCCTGTCGTTACTGCACTTTCTCATTCTAAGGACACCAAGAAATTTCCATCCCCTTCATCCTTGTTTGGTCACAGACAGCTTTCATAAATGCTCCTGTCAAGCTGTTTTTGCCGAAGGGGCCTGAGCAGAGGTCGCAGGTGTGGTAGCTCACTCATGATGCTATGCTTCCCCTGCAGGCAGTGCCCACAGTATAGAAGTCTGGGACCCACAAGGTTATCAAGAGCACAGTATAGCCCAGTTTTCCAGCTACAGTCTGTGAAGCCCCAGTAGAGCCTATGCATGAAGGTTTATCCTTGAGGTCCTGCCATCTCTCCTGATCACTTACTGATACTACAGCTAACTGGTTTTATGCTCCTGAACCTCCTCTTGAATTGCAGACTCCAAAGAAAGGAGGTCAGACACTGCAGCATGCAGGGTGTGGTACTGGAGCAGAGGCTGCAGCGTGCCTCTGCATTGGAGGGAGGTCATCCTGCTTGGAGGATCGTTGTGCACTGAGACCTTAGTGATCCGTGTAACAGTTAATCCAAGTGTAGCCAGGGTCAGACTGACCTTCAGGCCTCTGTTGTGTCATGTATATTGCATGGCCACAGAATAAACTCAGCCAGTGCACTGTTAGAAGAGCCAGCGGCCAGCTCCCATGTTATGCTGGTGATTGCACTACCACCACAGCCTTGCCTCTATCTAAAAGTGCAGCAAGCAGTTATCATGTGAATATCCTTTCTGTGTGACAGTAGGAGTTATAAATGGAGTTGTTATAAGAAAATCCTCCTAATAGCTTGAATGACCACAGTGGAGTATAGGCTTCCATGTACAGGGTCTTTACCATGTGCCCTGATCAGGGGCCTGATTGACACTGCATTACTCATGGTTTGCAGCATCTGAAAAGATGTAAAATAACAGTTCTCTTTCTTTATGGTGTTAACTCTAATAAATTGCATTTGAAATTATACTTTGTAGAGTCTGAACGTCTTTCTTACTGGGACCATAATGGACCAGCATGTCCTGGTGCAAAACAGAGGGAATGCTGCCTTTGATAACTTATCCAAGGAAGAGTGTTCAGCTTGCCTAATTCCCACTGCAAGCTGAAGCTGGAAGGTTGTCATCAGGGGGACAGAAGTGGTGGAGGGCTTCCTGCAGCATATGTGGAGATTAAATCAACTGTAGAAAAGAGCATGATTGAAGATGATGGAAAGCAGCCAGCCAAGTTACAGTGGGAATTTCTGGTACAAAATAAAGCAAAAGTAGATTAGTCTGGCAGCTCTTTTAGCAGCTTTGTGGCTTTTGGATGTTCGGCCAGCAACACTTGCTTTCTGGTGCTGCTGGGTCAATGAGATGGGAAAATTCATCCAAGGAGGACTCTTAGGGCTCTTCCCACAGCACACTCGAGCAGTGGCTTCCCTCTTCCCTTTGCTTCTTGGTCTAACAACATGTTAGGTCACAGGTCTTCCCGAGTCTTGAGATCAAGCCTGCCCTGGATTAACAAGGATCAGCTCTGCAGTAATCTTCAAAATAAGGCTTTTCTTTCTTCAGGACTGTCAATGTCCTTCTTCTGTATTCCAGCCCCATTGAGGTGTGTCTTGCTTGCAATCTCCCTGCTGTGGGACCTGCTGGCAGCTGGACACTTTGCAAGAAATCTCTTAGCCATGGGAAATGGCAGAGCAAAAGAAAGCAAGACTATAGACAGTCCAGCTATTTCAGTTGGACTAAACATATACTGCTGGAGGAGCGAGGGTATTGTAAGTCCTGTTCTTCTTGCTTGGGTACAGTAGTACTGCAGCTCTAGTTAATGAGGGCTCTGCCATGCGTGCCTTGCTGTGTCTCTGCTTCTGACTAACCTTCTGCTCCCTGACATGCACATTGTACCAATCTACACCTGCTTGTGATTGCCCAAAATGTGGGAGATGTGCTCCAAAGGGCTTCTTTCTCCCTGAAATACAACTTCACAAAGAGTAGAAATGGCAACAGTAAAGTTGATTTGTCTCATGTCAGGTATATCAGTTACCGTCTCTCCAGCTGCCTAAAAGCTCTTGGTATACAGGTGCCTATTATGATTTTTTTGAGGTGGCTGTCTTCTTGATGAAAGGAAAATAATTTGCAGTCTCTGGCATATGCAGCTTTGTGCTGGGGAGAGAGACTATAATGAATTACAACACTAGTATCTGTTTTCCACGTTTTTTGTATTCCAAAAAGTTATAGTTTGATGCTGGTCCTTTGAAAGTGTTTTATTGGTCTCCCCTGAGAGTCAGGACTGAGATAACGTGGATGGCTATATCATATGCTGCATATCTAAGCAAATAAGAGCACGTTTTAGATGTATGTTTAGCTTTCAACTCCACTTATTTTTTTTTCTTTAAAAAGGACTTGTTTGCATCGAAGATCATTTGTACTTCAACAATACCAGCTAACTTAATAAAAGTTGTTACTTGTGGCTACATGTGTGGCCTTGCCTTGAGGCTATGAAAACTAGTAGTCAGAATTCTGCATGCAATTCATAAACTAGAGAAGCCACAAAAAATGATGTCTGTAGATTTTGGTGTGATAACATCTTGGCTATATTCAGGTCTGCCTTAGAAAACAGATCTTTTAATCTAGAGCGGTGAAAGAAATACAGATACCAAGATTACACTCTGAAATTAAATTTTCAATGAAGAATGGGACCACATATGACAAAACAATATCCCTTATTGGGAGTTGTGACTTATGTCACCAAGATATTTGAAAGAGGACATACAGCCAAAGTAGACCAAAAAAATAATAGTACCAGAAATCAATTATACTGGAGAGCAGATCATCGTATCTGTCTACAACAACTGTAATGTGTTCTTTTGTCTTCTGTAGTGAAAATATACATTGCATTTAACTAATCCCGTGATATGCTAACTATGTATTTTCTAAGCCTTGCCACATGAGTGCACTGTTGAATAAAAACTGTCACCCGTTCCTGCGTTAAGTTAGACATAGTACTCCATTTTGATGTAACCAGGATATAAATAACTGCTGGAGCAAAAGCAAGCAAACTTTATGCAATATGCAACTGTGACAAAATGGAGTTGCTTTTTACCACAGCCAGTATTAATAATAGGACTATGACCCACATATCAGAAAAAATATTGTTCAGAATAAATAGAGCTGATAAATTTAACATTTCAGCGAGGCTTATTCTATTTTCTCTCCATATATCTGAATTTGGTATAATTTTTTTTGCAAAACTCATGATACAGATTTATGTCTTTTTTAACCATAAAAAATAGTTGCAAATGTGGATCTGCATGATCTTCTCTCAGACAGAATGTTACACTGAGTGAGCCCTCTGCCTTCGTGTTATCACAAAGATGGCAAGAAATTTTGCAAATATAGTGCTATCCACAGTGTCTGAGGTGGGTAGGGAAAAGTTCAAATGTCAAGTGGATGAAGGTATACCATGAGGGAGAAATGTGGGATATGGTTGGGAAAGAATAATCTTTCATATGCAGTTCACGAAGGATTGGATAATCTTGTAAAGGAATAGGGATGACTATCAGACATGACCAGTATCCTTTACCTCTGGTATGATTGTCGGGTGAGGGAACCCTAGCGGGCCATGGAGGTCAAATTCAGAGATCTATAGTTAAGAGACTATTTTAGTCTAACTATGAAAGCATCCACAATTTCTACAGACACCCGTTGACAATGTAAATATTTAGTATCTTCCTCAAACTTGATTTGGGTATTATTATAAAGTTTTTATAGTGTGCCCTAACATGATACTTTATCTTTACATTTTCTCACAAACTGAAATCAGTGCTATGAAACTGTGAAGGAGCAGCTAATGGCTAAAAATACTGTATCGAGTAAGATGAACTACTAGGCAGAAAACAAAAGTTTTAACTGCATGAGTTACTTGCTGCCATTGTCTATATTTAACAGATTATATGCACATTCTAACAGATGTATATATAATTCTCAGAAAATTTGTAAAAAAATATTCCAAACCTCTTAAATCCCAAGGCCCTCTAGCTCAGGTTCTTGTCTATCCTAGCTTTTACAAGAAGAGTGTAGCATTTTTCTAGAGAAACATATCACTGTTCCACCATCACCATGCTCAAAGAATCATTTAGGCTGGCAGAATTGTAATCTGCTTATTAGGACACTGGAAAGCTGTGTCCTAACAGGTCAGAAGCTGCCTGTTTCAGGGTGTGGGATGAAGAAAGGAGGGTGATCTCTGCACCAGCAGAACAGAAGCAGTGTTTAGGAAGAAGAATAAAATTGTCTGTTTCTCTCTGTGAAGCTCTGGACTTTCTGAATGTTGAAATAATGTCATCTGTTTGCTTCTGGATCAGTTATGCTCCACATATCAGAAAAAAATCTGTTCTTTTTATAGCATGCATCCACTCAGTCTATCATTTCTTCTTCTCCTGGCAGTATCAAAAATAGTGACTGATTAGCTTACTATTGCTTTTGTTCTGCTTCTTTTAGTTCAAACATTAAACCCAGAGGTCCAAAATTCAATTTTCTGCTACTGGTGACCCCCACAGTGACATACGAAACAGCCCACATTAAGGGTCATAGAATCCTAGAATCATAGCATAATTTGGGTTGGAAGTGACCTTTAAAGGCCATCTACTCCAACCCTCCTGCAGGGAGCAGGGACATCTTCAACTAGATCAGGTTGCTCAGAGCCCTCTCCAAACTGACCTTGAATGTGTCCAGGGATGGGCCATCTACCACCTCTCTGGGCAACCTATTCCAGTGTTTCACCACCCTCATTGTAAAAAAAAAAAAAAATCTTCCTTATGTCTGAATCTACCCTTTTTTTGTTTAAAACCATTAGCCCTTGCCCTATCACAGCAGGCAGGCCCTATGAAAAATTTTGTCACCAGAAGGTGGAACTCTTCTGTGAAGTGACTGAATTGTCACTGCCAGCGGAAACAGTTAAACTGTGTCCCCAAATAAGCACACGCTCCTTTTGCTTACATAAACTAATGGTGAATAAAACTAACACCAACCTCCAGAAAACACTGTCAAAGTTCTTTTCTTCTGAGGATCTGCCACCTGAAGTTTCCTTTTTATCAGCTGCACAAAAATTCTTGGGGAACAGGGTCTCTGGCATGTGAAGAAAATAATCAATCTTTGAAATATTCCAGATTAGTTATTCTGCTGATCTTTTTCCTCCTGTCATACGTCCCACCACCATTACTTAGATCTTCCTCCCATTTAGAGATACAGTACTACTTCTTATTGCTAACGCTGACCTCATTGACGATTAGTTATACAAGCTGACAGAAAACAGAGAAAGCATTCTTGAATTTTACGCTTTAGAGACATCCCCCTTTTTTGAGTTCTTAAAGCTGTAACCTGTTTTGTACCCAAAGTTCTGCAGCAAATGGTTCTGGAAATCTACAATTCTCCCTAAAATAAGTCATTCTTGTCAAAGGAAGGCAGAAGTAAAATTCTACAATGTGTTGCAATGCATTAAAAAATCCATTCTCTTACAAAGACTATGGATAAATATTTAATTTTTATTAATATGATATGATTCAAAATTCTGTTATGTAGTCTTTTTAGTACTAGAGAAAAAATAAAGCAATTGAACATTCAAATGTTTTTTCTTGGTTCCAGATTGCCTTTGAAGTCTGCTGCATGAGCTAGTTACTTCTGATTAGACTGCTAAATCAGCTGTCTTGGTTGCAGCTGGGGTGGAGTTAATTTTCTTCTTAGTAGCTAGAATAGTGCTGTGTTTTGGATTCAGTATTGGATTTGGTATGAGAAGAATGTTGATAACATACTGATGTTCTCAGTCATTGCTAAGGAATCAAGGACTTCTCAGCTTCCTGTGCTTTCTTAGTGTGCAGGTGCACAAGAAGCTGGGAGGGAGCCAGAGCAATGCATCCAAATTGGCCAGTGAGATATTCCGTATCATGCAGCGTCATGTTCAGCATATAAATGATTGCCTGGGAGGCACTTTCTCTCTCTTCCAGGATTGCAGTTTTGGGATTTCCTCTCCTCCAGGATCACTAGCCAGGAACTGGCAGGGCCTTGGTCAGCAGGTGGTGAGCAGTTGCACTATGTAACACTCGTTTCTGTATTCTATTGCTATTACTATTGTTATTATTACAATAATGATAATAGTCATTATAGTTATTATTATTAATTTTATTTTATTATTAAATTGTTCTTATCTCAA
>NW_010125953.1:4063-18825 GCF_000699245.1 Pterocles gutturalis | reverse complement strand
TTTACCTTATCTTGGTTTATTTTCTCTGTATTATTTTCTGCATTACTTTGTCACTTTGGACATAAGTAAAAATAAGTTTACTTTTTTTTTTGGTGCCTGTGTCCTCTGTGCTAACCCTGTAAATTGGCAAAACACAGTCTGCCTTCTGATAGATATAAGTTTTTTCAAAATCAGTGAATACATGTTTTCCTTAGCCAAGCAGAATATGAAATACCATAACATCTTGGTGCATTGACACAATTCAACAGACAGAAAATCTGTTTTTTAATGTTCTTTTATTTTTCTGAAGTCTTTGACAAATATTTTCAGATTTAGTCTTCTAATGTTTACTTACTGTGCTTCTTATTACTAAAATGACATGTTTTTTCTTTCAGCTGGAACCATGATGTGATTTAAAGCATCTCCTGGTCAGCCTGTAACACATTTTAAGAGGGAAGGTTTCTATTTTACTGCACATGATAACTTTCTAAACTAACAGACTACTGTTCTGTATGATGCCAGGTGCATGGAATTTAACTTTGACAGTAAGTTGCAGGGCATATTTCAGATGTTGAATAGCTATCATTTTTTTATTAATTTATAATTACAGAGGAAGATTTCAGAAATAAAGTATTTGTTTTCATTTTCCTCAAGAAATAGCAAGTTTTTTTAAAAAATTGAGTGAAGTACATCTCATCTTGTCATGTTTGTTATTTCTAGAAGACCTTTATAGCTTTTGTGCTGTAGGCATTAAGGTGTTTTGATGTGTAGGACTGGAAGGTATATCCTGCAAGTCCAGGCCTTCTTTGCTCATGACTAGTGCTCATAACACTCTTGCAAACTGTCATGTTCCAGCTAAAAATTGCAGGAGCTCTTTTCCTTACCCTTTTCCTGAGTTCATACGTTACCAGTGCTCTCAAATGTTGGTGTCAAGCCTCATATTCTGACAATTAGAAACTTCATTCTCCCTGTTTTTTTTTGTCCAATCAGCATTTTCTTGTTCTTATAACAAAGCTGGCCTTAAAAATTTTTTTTTTTCTTGTCCTTGTATATAATTTTTTAATGCGTTCTAACAACAACATTGTTCCTTCTTAAATCATTCTCATTTTCTCTGATAAGAGCTGTTTCTCTCCCTTCATGGTATTTGCATGGATCCTAGGAGCTTTACTCTGAATGGTTGTTTTGAATAACCCCCTTTTATTTTTTTCCATTGGTGACTAAATCGGCATGTTGAATTACATATGTTTCAGTACTGCTGTGTGCAGCAACTATGTTTTGGCAAGTACCCAGAAAAATGTGCTGTTTTCCTATGGCAGTCCTATACCAGTGACTTATCATCATGCTGTTGCTTACCAACAAATCTGGATTCTTCTCATCATGTTGGAAATTGTCGAAGAGAAGCCATGACTCCCATTTTAAGCAATTCCTTACCTTGCAGAACCTGTGTTAGACTCCATCTTCTTGATTTCAGCTTTCCACAAGTAATTCATCCATTTGTTTGCAATGAAGCAGAATGCTTCATTTTTGAAGGAGATCTTTTTGCTTTAGGAGAAGTTTTATGAAAAAATGAGCTATACTCCTAAAATGTTGTTCATGTTTAGTATGTTCTCCTCATGAAATATTCCGCCTTAAAAACAGACAATATTGTTAAAAAGCTTTGAATTATGGTCAAAGGTAAGTCCTCGTGCTTGTTTATAATACTGTTAAGAGTCTGGATGCTTTTAAATGTTTCTCAAACCTTAAACATATGCCTTCTCCTGCCCTCAAAACAAAAAAAGGTCAAAATGAAACTTACCATTCTGTTTAAGAAACTGTTTGGTTTTTGTGTGGTCAAAGATGTACATAGTTATTTCATTTGTCTCATTGAATTTTCCTGTATTTTAAAATTTTCATACATACTTTTCCCCAGGGAAATAAAAAGCAGAAGGAAGGGGGGAAAAAGTATTTTCAAGATTTCCCAGGTAATATTTTAATGAGAGAAGTAAACAATAGAGAGGAGATATTAAAGTAAATGAACAGTGCAAGAAATCATGTTAAAAAATAGAGTGAGTGTGGTGGGTTGATCTCAGCCAGCAGCCAAACACCCACCCAGCTTCTCACTCACCGTTGCAGAATGGGGAGAAATATAAGGAAGGTGAGAAGACTTGTAGATAGAGACAGTAACAGTTTAATAAGAAAATAAAATGTTTAATGTACAAAGAAAACAAAACAAGGAAGTCATGCACCACTGGTAACTGCTGCTCCCTGGAAAGCAGGGCCTCAGCAAAGGCAGGGATTGCTTGGGAAGACAAATGCCAGAACCAAAAAGGTCACTCCATTCTCCTCTCCCTGAGCCTTTACTGCTGAGCAAGATGTCACATTGTACGAGAGAACACTTTGGACAGCTTGGGTCAGCTGTCTTGGATATGTCCACACCCAGCCTCTTTCCCACCCCCAGGCTACTCACAGTGGGAGAAGGGAGAAGAGAGAAAGCCTTAATGCCATGCAAGCATGCACTGTTCAGCAACAGCCAAAACACAGGTGTGTTACCAGCACTTTTCTAGAAGTGAATGCAGAGCACAGCAACCCAAGGGTTGCTCTGTAGAAAGTTAATTTCATCCTAGCCAGACCCAGTACAATGATAAATACAAATACCATTTAGAAATGTTAATTTTACAGACTCTCTGCATTTCAGAATGAATTTTGTCAGTCAGTTGAATAACAGACTTTTTTTTTTTTTCCTTTCCAAATGGAAAATAAGAAGGGCATTCTGTGCAGTTTTCCACTTCTAAGAAATTCATCAGTTTGTTACAGCAATGTATTTTGGAACAAGACAATCAAGTGCTTTGTTAAGATCAGTTTCATTATTTTGCTGGGAGTTGTTATCGAAAGGAAGTGGAAATTTTCTTTTGAAGATGCAACATCTAAATATTTGTCATGTGGTACATAGATCACAGTTAATGTTAGCAAATCTGTTATTTTTTCTCCCCTGTCCTTTGCATTTTCTTGTGATTCAAGTTTGTAGTGTTTGTTTGCTCCATTCTCATACCAGTGCTGTGGTAAAGACATGATTTTTTCCCTTCTTCTGTCTCTTTCCTTATGCTAACACACTGCTTTTTCTCAACTCCTTCCTTCTTGCCCTTTGGCAACAGATAGACGTTTTTTGGTTGTCTGCAATGTCACAGTATATTGCAGGTAAGCTTTCTTCTTTGTCTAATGAATGATGAAGTTATTTTTAAGTACAAAGACTGACTGTTTTTACTTTTATACTGCCAGCATTGGAGTCTTCCATAACTTCTTCCTCAGGTATCAAATGAGTTTGTGTTCTGTGGAGGTGACCTATTTATATTTCTAAACAGCAGCTTCTGCCTTAGATGTACAACTAGATAGTGACTATCACAATCATGATACTCTGTTCAGCTGTGGGCCCCCAACATAAAAAAAGATGTGGACCTGTTGGAGTGAGTCCAGAGGAGGGTCACAAAGATGGTCAGAAGGCTGGAACACCTCCCATATGAGAAGAGGCTGAGAGAGTTGGGGTTATTCAGCCTGGACAAGAGAAGGCAGAAGGCTCCAGGGAGGCCTTTTAGTGGCCTTCCAGTAGCTGAAGGGGGCCTACAGGAGAGATGGGGAGGGACTCTCTATCAGGGAATCTAGCGATAAGACAAAGGGTAACAGTTATGAAAGAGGGTAGATTTAGATTAGATATTAGGAAGAAATCTTTTACTGTGAGGGTGGTGAGACAGTGGAACAGGTTGCCCAGAGAACCTGTGGATGACCCATCCCTGGAGGTGTTCAAGGCCAGGCTGAATGAGGCTTTGAGCAACCTGGTCTAGTGGGAGGTGTCCCTGCCCATGGCAGGGGGGTTGGAACTCGATCTTTAAGGTCCCTTCCAACCCAAACTCTTCTATGGTTCATTCTATGATGTTCAGTAGGAGCTCTTATAAATGTGCTAATGATTTTGAGTTAACAGTTAATAAAAATAGCTCAGGTTAGGAAAGATCTAAGGGATCTTCTATCCCTCTGTTTTCACCAAAGGAAAGCCATGATTGAAACGCTCAGTACAGCATTTCAGCCACCACTGAAATGCTCCTTGTGGGCTGGGGACCCACAAGTCATAACTAAGACACACATGTGGAGCTGTGCACTGTGCTTTTGAGATTGACTCTGGCTCTCTACATCACATTACAGTGTGATGTTTGATGTAGTTTACCTTGCCTTTGTTTGTACATGGTCTAGTGTTTATTTTCTAAACTTTAAGAAACATTTCTAATTACTGAAGTAAGACCTGCAAATTTGTACTTAAGCTTTTGCCAGTCAATGTACTGCAGATGCCAAATGTTAGCCTAGAGGACATTAGCTAAATAAAGTTGTCTATTCTCAGTATCTATTGTTCATATCGCCAGGTCCACGTTGAACCATTTGTTTTACAGAAGTTTACTTAAGATTGGCCAGCTCAGCCTCTGTAGAGTGCTTTCTGGAAAATGATTCCTACTGATAAAAAGAGACACTTACAATCTGTCTGCTTGTCCAAACATCCCCAAATTTGTACAAACAGCAATTACTGCAGAATATTTGCAGGTGGAAAACTGAGAAATGTTGTGTGAGACTTCAGACACTGATTGGGCAGATACCTCTGCTTGCCTTTTGAAAACATGGCATTGTGTCTTCAGAGGCTGTCTTAATACCTTTAAGCACTTTTAATAGTGTGCTTTTAATTTTTATCTTTTATTCCTATGGTATGGGTTCTTAATTCAGCTCATAACACCACCTGTTTTGAATAACACAAAAGCATGTTTAAAGATAGCAAAACCCAATGACTCACACAACTCTCTCATCTTTAAAACTTTAGCCAGAAAGCCACCGTAAAGTCAAGAAGTAGCTTGCCCTTTTCATTTAGAAACAAAATGGTGTGATTTCAAGTCCATTTGTTAGGGTTGGTTGCCAGCATTTGTGCTGTCTCTGCTATATGTTACTGTCAAGGTCCAGGATGCTACTGGTGTTGGAGCTGTGAAGGTTTTCTTCTACCTTTCGTCTGGCAATCTGGTTCTTGGGAGGAGTGCAAAATCTACTGCAATATCGAGAGCAAGAGGAGAAGAATTTTTACAACTTTCAATTAGCACAGCAGCTAAGTCATGCTGTTATGTTGTCACTCTTATTGTGGGTGTGTGAATTGCAGGGTTCCCATGCCACTGCATGCAAGCTGTAGGACTAAGAAGAAGAGGGATTTTTTTGATTCCATTCTGATTTCTTTTTTAAACCAACTTGAGTGAATGGAAAACAAGGCCAAGTGTTTTATATCAGCTTTCAGAAGAGTGTGAAAGTAGAGTCTAGTGCTTCTGTTAAATTTACTGCAGTGACTTTCCATTTAGTAGGATTAATCGGCATAATGAGAACACGAGTTGGAAAATGGTAGTATAAGGGCAGTGGAAAAAAGAAGATACTGTGACAGAACTGAATAACAGGGATCAAAATATCTTTCTTGCATTTATGTTCTTCCTTCTATTAAAAAAAAAAAGCTGTTTCAATTTGAAAAAATAAAATATCTCCCTTTCAAAATCAAGGGCTGATATAAGGTATAATTTATATGCTGTATGGTCCGCATTCTCTGTTTTAAAGTGACACTTTCTACCTGTGATGGGTTAGCCCTTGGCTGGGGGCCAAACCACACATCCACTCATGTAATTCCCCCCTACCTGAGGATAGGGGAGAGAATTAAAGGGGTAAAGGGAAAAAAGGACTCCTGGGTTGAGATAAGAACAATTTAACAACTAAACTACAATAATATTTAAAATAATACTGTATATAAATATACAAATGAGTGATGCACAGTGATACTGCCTCCCCCACCCGACGACCAAGGCGCAGCCTGTTCCTGGCTAATGATCCCAGAGCAGGGAGAGTCCCGAAACTGCACTCATGGAATTGAGATAACAGTCCGAGCGTCCCAGACCGAGAACTAACTGGGGTGGGGACATGGGGGAAGGCTTTGGGAGAGCAACTGCCTGGAGCGAGATGATCCGGAGCAAAAGAGATCCGGAATCAAAAAGGGCCGATCTTCCGGAGGGTCCTCACCTGTATACTGGGCATGACGTGTATGTTATGGAATAGACTATTGGCCGCTCTGGGTCTCAATCCTGAAGCTAAGATCAAATCCTGGGCTAGTAACTGGGGCTGTGCTCCCTCCCAGCTTCTCCTGTTTGCAGACAGCCAGAGAAGCTGGAAGACCTTGACAGCCACATAAACATAATTTTTATCAGCTTTCTTCTGAGCACAAATCCAAAACACAGCCTCTTGCTAGCTATTATGAAGAAAGTTAACTCTGTCTCAGCTTAACCCAGGACACTACCATTCCTTTGTTTTATATTTGCTATATTTTCTGAGCCTGCCTTATAGGTGTATTTTGTTATAGTGGATTTGTATCATAACCAATAGTTTATAACTGTGAAGTGTATTTTTCATATTTTGACAGATGAGAGCACTAACATTTTTGTTTAATTGTTTAACAAATGTAGTTTCTGTGATGCTTTTGTGTTGTGTGTTTTTAATTGCTAATGGAATAACAGTGTATTGGAGGAGAAACTGCACAGAGCAAAAGAAAGACTTTTGAAAAGACTTCTGCAAAGACTTCTTGTAACCCAACAGGTAGGAAACAGCCTTCATACAGTAAATAAACAAGATTAACCTGACACTACATTGTTAATTGACATGATAACATCATTTCAGTTGCCCTTAGACTTATTTCAGCTAGCTAAACAGACATAATCCTGTAGGTTTATTTAGGATTTTACAAAGCAAACAAACAAGCAAACAAACAAGCAAACAAAAAAACAAAAAGAACAAAAAGACAGACCTCTTTATTGGCTAAGTATAGACAAGAAATTTCAACAGAAAAATAGGAAGTGCTAATGGTAAGGACGAAGCCACTTTTCTCATGCTTGGAATCCCTTTATCTTCTGTGATATAATGTATGAGATGCCAACAAAGGTTAATTGTCATCTTTCATTCAGGAAAATCTTTCCCTGTCCCAATTAACAAATACAGAGTATATATGTGTTTTTTTTTAAAATCTTGTTTCTGTCTTGATCTGGAATGCTTTTCTTTCTTCTTGCTAGACTGTTTAAGAAGTATCTGTAAAATCTGACATATTTATGTGACTTCATTAATTCCCTTTTCCTGCTTGACATTTAAGGGTAACATCAATTCTGCACGAACAAAGAGAGACAGAAACAAGGTCTATCAAGAAACAAAATAATTTAGAAAGAAGGATATTTTTTTTCCGGAAAGCCTTAGTGAATATCTTTCTGAAAGAAAAGATAAATCTGACTGTCACAAACAGGAAGTGAGGTCCAAACTTTCAGGATCTGAAGTGATATATAGAAGATCATACAATCCTTTAATAGTTAGTTGAAAATTAGCTCATACATTGTGGGGCCTGTACCAGGTGGTGCTTTAGTCTCTTAAAAAAAATATTAAAATAATATTGTGATAAGTATGGCAGGTTTATTGTGTTTTTCCCACTTTATTTTCTTTTAATGAAAGGACATAGTAATGCAGGTAAAAATAAATTTTGTCTTTCAACTTTCTTTTTATGCATTTGTGAAACTTAAAATCAAACTAAATGGGCCAGGCACTTAGGTGTTGCAACTGGAGAAAGAGTATACTGGCAGACATTACTAAATTATTTAATCTCATCTTCTGAAGGTGAAACAGTTTTGCCCAAACATCTGCCACTGAGCCCAAACCATACAAATCCTGTGGATGCTGGTGTGTAGCACAAGTGGAGAACTAGGGAGACTAAGATGTTGCCAGCATTTGCAGCTTCAATACTGATAGGGAAACAATCGGGTCTCCATAACATCAGAGCTGATCCCAGTTCCAAACCACATTTCATGCTGCAGGGGAAGCTGAAGAAAAAAAATTTCTGTAATTCTCTAAGAATTTTTTCCTTGATGCCATGTCCTTACCTTCTTGATTGCACAGCACACTGACTTATTCTATCAGTACTCTGTTTCTGGCTATAGAATTGGCTTAGTGCTGTTTAAATCCGTGAAGCTTTGCAGGCCTTCAACAGCTGAGAACTGGTACTTTACTCTGATGTGGAGAATGATATTTTTCATAGGATTCATATTTCTGTAGACTTAGGCTTAGCATGCTGCATCTGTTCCCTTTAATTACTCCACATTTTTTGTTTGAATACAGTTGATATTGAAATATTTCCTCTAAAGTACCTTAATGCTGTGCCACTACTGACCTGTATTGTATGTTTATTTCTCAGTTACACAAATCCCTGCACTCTGAGGAAGGTTTGATCCGCATGATTTTTAGACAGTTATTTCCGAATAGCCGTGAAGTATCTATCAGATATTTCAGTGTTAACTGGCTACAGCCATCAGACTTTTTTCCCCATGCCTACTCTGTTTTTCTTTGCCTCAGAAATTTAAATGTATTTTACTTTCAAGAAGAAATCACCATGTCAGTAGAAAAAGAAGAAATAAAGACTTGACAGAATCAGTTAAGACCGACTGGCTGATACCTTGGTGCTTCCCCATTCCCTTCCCTTCCCTTCCCTTCCCTTCCCTTGCCTTCAGCCCTCTGGTCTAGAGGACCATGCTGTGCATTTGAAGAAACGCAGCTGCTTTGTATATCAAAAGTCTTGAACGAAACAAAAAAAAAACCCCTTCCAGATCAAAATGTAAGAGGTAACATGAATAAAAGAAAATTGCTATCAAGTCAAATTTAGGGCAACAAGTTTTGTACATATAGAATTAGAGATAAATAATCAATGTGAAGAAGAGGATTCTGTGAAACCAACAAATTAGAGGTTGAACACTAGCTGGAAACTAGTTGTAATAAATTCCTTGGAGTTAAAGTCTTCAATTTTGATGTGATTAGAATTCTGAATGTTAGAAACCATTAAACAGATAAAAAGGTTTTGGTCACATTGTGAAAACTGATGGGAAAATCTAATAAAAAAAGCTGTGTAAGTGTTTTTTTTCCCCAAAATCTAACTGTGGTTAAACCCAAAGTTTTTCATAGCCCATCTAATACTGATTTATGATCATGTTTGTCAATTGTTTTGTGGTTGGATAGTGTCTTGGTAGCTTAATTTTTTTTTTTCTATTAAAAAATGCAATTAAGTAGGTTTTAAATCAGTTGAAACCTGTTTTAGGAGATAAAGATCATCAGTCTTTTCTAAAACTTTTTTAACCAGGCTTAAAAAACTTAGAGAGAATGGACATCAAGGAAGAAAATATTGAGATGCCTGGGCCTAATGGTACAGGATACATGATCACACTAATCAGCTAACCAGATACTAAGGAATCAGATGTCCATTGATGATTCCTGTTAATTTTGTAGTTTTGACAAGGAGCCAAGATCTTGGGAAATTAACTACCTAGGTTTGCAAAATATGCTGAAAATTTTTATACAGGTACTGATGTTCTGAATAATCAAAAACATTATATTATCTGTGGCAGAATTATGGCTATTTTTGGTAGCCAGTCAGCCAGAGTTGCAATAAAGTTTGGTGTCAGATTCTCATGAGCAGCATTTGGATCTTGTGCCTTATATGTTGGGAGTTTATTGCAGACTAGGAATCTAAGGCCTATGCAATGAAGGTTGACCTTGTTTGCTAAACTTTCTTTCATCTTACAGTCACAAACTTATTATCTGAGGTCCTGTTAGGTACTGATTCTCTGCTTGCACAACGCTTCTTGAGGAACTGTATTTTTTACCTGTTATTTCATTCAATTCTTTTAATTTTATGCTATTATATACCATTAGCAGCAGTAGCAGATTTCCATTACAGTGAATTGAACAGGATGTTATTCCACTTAGTTTAAATTTTAATCGAGCAGAGAGAGAGAGAGTGTTGTTTGAACTTAGTAAGAGGATTTTTTTTCTCCCTTCTGTTTCCACTTTCAACAAGCCTTTATTTTTACTAGGAGCCACACTAACCAAAGGTACGTGACAAAACAGTCTACATCTATCCTGAAGCTGACACAAAATAAATGTTTCCTACTTTTATAATTACTTCCTTAGCAGAATTCATCTGTAAAATGAATTGGTTGCACTGCTGGTGGCTCCCTTTTTAGAAAAATTTCCATATTTTAACTTGGTAAAAAAGAAAACAAACAAGGAAATTGAGGTTTTCTGAGAGTAATTATTGTCACAGGTTAACTTAGCTATCTTTTGTGTTTGTGTTTTTTTTTAGGTTTTCTTTTTGTTTGTTTTCCAAATGTTCTTCCAACTTTTCTATGCAATTTTCTATATCAGGTAGCCAGCTCCTATGGTCCCCATCAATGCTATGATGAGACTGGCGCTTTATCAGCGTGACAACTTGCCTTATTGTGTACAGGATTCTTTGTGTACCCTTTTTGCATTTGTGCATGGGTGCTGAGGTCAGGCAGAATTACCATCTGAACCATAACTGTTTCAATTTAACAAGACATTAAAATATTAACACATATTCGGTTTCAGATAAATGAATATTGACTTTAGCGTATTCTTTGTTTTAAGCAGTGTCTTTCAGATTCTAACTATGAGAACCTTATCTGTTCCAGGGAAGTTTTATAGGCAATGAATTTGTTTGTTGTTTTAAAATGACACCTTGTATAGCCTCTGTTTAGGCTCTAGTTAGGAAGTGTAATACAGGTACCAAAAAACTTTTGGTCTAATTGTAGTTACAAAGTCATAGAGTTGAAGCATGCCATGCTTCTTTCTGACACTGTGGCTGAAAGTAAGCTGCATTTTTATATTTTCCACCGAACGACGTAAAGGTTAATGGGTTATGAGAAAATTTAAGTTGGATAATAGTGTACACAGAAACTTAAAAAAGCTTCTCTGCATAAAGAAGACCAAAATGTCTTCTGTTTAGTACCCACCTTCCTCCTTTTCTGAATGCTTTCAACTGCAGCCATCAAAGAGAATTGGTGTTGTTGCTGATTCTGACATGCATTTTCACTATTTCTCTACTGTCTCCTGCTGTGTTTTCATTTAATAGAAATATTAGAATGTTAAACAAGATGGATTTCTCTGCAAAGAAAACAGTTTTACTCATGACAGGAGAAGAAAGAACTACTGAAACAACACAGGATGCATATTACTGCCCTGGAACAAGAAGTGAAAGATAAAGAGCAAGTGATGTTAAGGGCCACAGATGTCTATGAAATTGGCCAAGAGCACAAGGCTGCAAGATATTTCAAGAGCATGAGGCAGCAGCTTGCTTTCTCAAAAGTCTTCAAATTAAATGGTAAACTATTAAGTCCTGAAGACTTTCAGAAAACCCATTGGAGAAGAGAAACTAGTTTTGAAAAGTCAAGATATCTAAACACTTAGTTGATTACCATTTCTCTCAAATGTGAAATACACATGTATTGATGGAAATTTTATTTCATGAATGCTGATCTAATTATCAACTTCAAAAGGCAAATATTAAAAATAAAAATGTACCACTGTTTGACTTCTCCTTTTCTACTGAAAGCTACAAGAAACCTGGAATAATTATTTTCCCTGTTTCTCTCTTTTAATACAATATCTGTGTACAGATCACAACCTGCTGTAGGACCTTGACTGTCACAGAGAATCGAGCTCTGGAGGTAACCATCCTTCATTGTTGCTCAGTGGTCTTTCTCAAGCTGCAATAAGAGTATAAATACATACATATCTATGATATCTATGATATCTAATACAGGTATTCTGTACTGGGCACTGACGGGATTGTCAGGAAACTACCTATGCAACCAATGTTCTTTTAATATGAGTAGTACTTTCTTGCAGCTTTTCCAGGCTTCACGCTGACTTGGGTTTTGCAAGATAAAAAAATTACTTTGAGGCTAAATGCTTTTTCTCCTATTGCTGATTCCCCAAACTTTCAGTCCCCAGTAGCACTAAATTTCAACGTTTCTTTATATTTCCATTTCACTGCCATTAGTCCAAAGTTTCCTTTCAGAACAGATTGGAAGAATCTCCTGGGAAAAAGCAAGCCAACAAAAAGAACAACCCCAAACTTGAAAGACTGAAGTAGCTGTGAAATCTATTTCCAGACAGTTCCTGGAAGTAGGGTGCTTTGTAAATATCATTAATGAAGCAAGTCTGTAGTTCACTGTGTTCTGTTTTATAGGCTGAAAGCTCCAAAGAGAGATAAAACATTTAATGGGAAAGATTAAAGTAGAAGATATAGTGATATCGCAACAAGAAAAAAAATTTGGGAAAAAATCAGCTCTACAAAAGAGAGGTTAACAACATGTAGCAGGCTCTTTAGCAAAAGGACAAAGATCAAGTAGTGTCAGTGTGTGTACCTACAGCAAATTTAGAAGAACAGGAAGCAAAACTGAGCTATGGCACTCAGACTCCTGTGTCAGTTTCAGGGAAAGCATATTTCAATTTTAGCTGAAATATTTTCTCTTCCTGTTTATGATCATACACTAGAGATGTCCTTTGGGTAAGAGAGGAAGAGGAAAGGAAGACAACAAAGTGAACCCTTGTTTGTACTTCTGCTTCCTTTGGAAAGGAGACAAGTACACTTGTGAAGAAACAAAGAAGTTGATGAAGTTGTCAAATTCATTAACTTGTTATAAAATTGCTTTTCATAGGCCTTAAAATTGCCTGATACAAACTGAGCAACTGATCAAAGGGAACTTTGTTTTTCTGCAAACCAAGTTGCAAATATATTGACTTCTTGTTTTTAAAGCTGGTTGTATAATGTATTTCTATGTGTGTGTGTCTAACACAGACAAATTCTACTTTGTGTTTATATTTATGGCATTTAGAAGAGAACAGAAGAGAAGAGAAGAGAAGAGAAGAGAAGAGAAGAGAAGAGAAGAGAAGAGAAGGCTCCAGGAGACTTTCTAGTAACCTCCCAGTATCTAAAGGGGGCCTACAGGAGAGATGGGGAGGCACACTTTTTCAGGGAGTGTAGTGATAGGATGAGGACTTTTAAGATGAAAGGGGGTAGATTTAGATTAGATATTAGAAAGAAATTTTTTACTGTGAAGGTGGTTAGACACTGGAACAGGTTGCCCAGAGAAGTTGCGGATGCCCCATCCCTGGAGGTGTCCAAGGCCAGGCTGGATGAGACTTTGAGCAACCCGGTCTAGTGGGAGCTGTCCCTGCCCATGGCAGTGGGGCTTGGAACTCAATGATCTTTGAGGTCCCTTCCAACCCAAAGAATTCTGTGGTCCTATGATTCTATGATTCTTATTCAGACTTACCAACCTGTATGTGAAGTGGCATAGATCAAGATTAGGTACAAAGCTTTTAATTTTATGTTGTAGCAGAGTTGTTGTCTAACAAAAAAAAATAAAAAAATCTACCAACCACACACACACAAAAAAAAAAAAAAAAAAAAAGAAGAAGACAATCAGGAATATTTTTGCTATTTCTGCACCATGACACCTGGTGAAATCTAGAGCAATCATTTCAAACAGAGATAATTTTATTTGCCATCTCATACTAGCTATTTGACCTTATTGTAATTTTCAGTAACTATGCAGTGATTCCTGGAATTTTATTTAATTGACTTTTTCAGGCAAACCACATTCATCTATGGTATCTATATATTAAAAAAAAAGCCTGCTGTTCATTATGCTGTTGCAGTTTTATACAGGTTGTGTCCAAGTGCACTTGACTACTGTTGGCTTTTTGGAAATACGTTTGCTGGACCATAACCACAGTTCTTGTTGTTTTCAAGTAGACAATGTCAGCTTAGCCAGTCATATCTCCTCAAACAATGCATTAATTCATAATCATGTTATGATGTTCTCTTTTTATAAGATACAAAAAGTACAGTGTACTTCAGTCAGGACTTGACGAAATAATAATGAATACTGTTATGTTTTCAGCAGAACTGGAGACAATTTTCATTTAATTTTTCCTTTAGTAATTTCCTGCGTAAATAAGCAAATCAAAGAAAATAAAATTTTGTGGCTGAATGGAATTTTTAGCCACATTGAAGTGCCATGTGCTGGCAATACTGATAATTTAGCAGCAGCACAGTGTGGTCTAGTATTTGTGCTTTGCAAAGCTGAATTGTGGAACAAGCAAAAAGTCTGTATGCACACAGTTACAACAGTAGGATATGCTTTGGGTACTAATGAAAACTAAGCAAAGGTCCCAAGTCCTTAGTTTGTCTGTGGATGGGTTACAGTGCAGGCTGTAGCTAGGTGAGCTGCCTCGGATTCTGGAATTGGTCTTCTCATAGTCTGATTTACCTTTACAAGCCAGTTTACCACTCTTATTGTATGACGATCTGTGCAATCACTGCTAGATGTTTCTGGTGCAAACTCCCTTGTTTAGATACAATTTGTGCCTGTACCACTGTCTGAGGTACACACATCTCAGGTGCTGAGCCTCTGGCTCCAAAAGGCTTAGTGTTGCCTTAGCCCAGAGCCATGATAAAGCTGCCTCAGCAGCATTTTTGAAAACGTGACTGTATTTTTTCAATTTAGAATATTTTAAAGGGCTGTGAAAGGTTTTTTTCAAACTTGAGAGAAATTTCTGAAACAGATCATTTCCTTTCAGACCAACCAAACCTGAATATATTTCTAAACATTGTTCCAAAAGACAAAAATAATTACCTATCCTTGTCTTCACTCGGTTGTCTTCAAACCAGTTTAGCACCAGCATTTACCCTTAAATTTTGCCTTGTCCTTAAAAACTGGAGAACCAAGGAGAAAAGTTTCCAGAATGGTGGTCATTTTTTGTAGCATCCAAACAACCAAGAGTATCAGCAGCACAGAAAATTTAACAAGCCCTGCTTATGCTGTCTCTTCTTTGTGTTTTATCACTTTCAAATCAGCAGG
>NW_010125953.1:0-4052 GCF_000699245.1 Pterocles gutturalis | reverse complement strand
AAAGAGAGAGCAATTCTATCTAGCATGTTTTGGCTAATAAAAATGAAGGAAAATAGTGTGAGTATAATAGTCAGTGGAGAAAGTTTAAATGAAATTTGTGATTGTGTGATGCTTTCTAAACTATACCAATGCAGTAGGGGATTTTATGCTGTCAAATGATTGTTGTTTTGAAGGCAAAGGCTTTTGTTTGGGAGTCCTAAGGTGTAGAGCAGATGGTACTGAACTGAAGCTGTGGGTGATATTCACAGCAGAAAAGAAAAAGTTTTAAGATGATCCTGACAGGTTGTACAGAAGTGAAAATGCATCCCAGAAGCTCAATGAAAGATGCAGGGATAGAGCAACAAGCTCAGGTATTATGAAAAAACTAGACTAGAAGGGCACAATGATGTACACTTATTGACCAGTGTTTCATTAATTTTGAGCCCATCAGGAATATGTCTTGCAACAAATGTGAGAAATGGTGATTGCTGTGCTTGTTAATTGTAGGACTAGCTACCCTTAATCTCTCTATATTGACGGGGCATGAATAGACACTTTGTGGCTATGAAAATCAATACTTTTTTAGTTTGGTATGATTTATGATTATGACTTTAAAAAAAAAAGAAATTGCAGGTAAATAAAGAATTTGGCTTTTAGTTTATCTATGTTTAACTTGAGCTATAGCAACTAAAAAAAAAAAAAGGTAATACCATTGCTCTTAAATGTTCTTAAAAATGAAATACACAACAGACAGATTGTGCCCAGCAGTGCTGCAGCTGTGCAAAGTAAGTTGTCTAATAGCTATATATTTAACATCCTGAATTCTCCTGAAGATACCAAGCCAGTCTTAAACTTGACTTCCATAGGCTCTCCCTCGCCAGCTCCTGCTATAATGCTCTATTAATTCACTTTAAAAATAATAATGTAGAGATAATTATTTTTTTAAACATCATTGCCTGTTTTGGAATTAAACTGCTTTGAAAGATATTTTCTCCTTAGTTTCTTTTTTCTCTCAAAATTGCTGTGGATGATGTGTCCATTCACATAGGACTCCAAAGGATTCAAGGACTTGGCATGTACCGAGCAAGGTTCTTGGCAACAGTTTCAGGAGCAAAACTGCTGTCTCTGATGACCCATACTTATTGATATTCTAGCACTAGAAAAGCAATGTTACCTTTTCAGGGCCAACAAACTGAATCTGTAGCTCTGAAGCTGAGGAAGCTGGTCAGCTTTCCACAGGTACACTAGGAGTTGCACCAGGTAGCTGTATTTTTAGAAAATGTAAATGAATATTATTTCGCTTCTGTTATTTTTTTCCAATAATTTCCAAGTTACAGTTGGTCAGTTTCTCCACTGATGAAACTAAAGTATAGTGTATGAGCTGGGGAATTCCTTAAGTGGGATTGTGAGTGGCAAAACATCTTCAGAGAAATAATCTGGATAAAACTCTTTATGCTCTTCTGATGACAGCCATAGCTGTACTGCTGAATTATCTTTTATCTGTATTTTTTGTTGTTGGCAAGAATTTGTACTGCTAGCCGTTAAGCTATGGGACACTAAATGGGTTAAGATGTTTTTCAGAATGCATTCTAAGACACTACTGGAATTGAGAGCGAGTCTATAAACATTTTTATGGGTCATGTAAATATTTATGAGGAGAGCATGATGATCATCCTTGGTAAATGTGGCCAAGGTCAGCAGGGGGTGCAGATATTCAGTTAAAGATTCTACTTCTGTGTAAAATTTTCCATCTGTGGCAAAATTTTTAATGAAACCAGAGGACTACAGATTTTAATTTCCTTGCAGACACCTTTTGTATGTTTACTGAAGGTGCAATCACATAATTGTCTCTTATGATACATACAGGCCTTCCATGAAGTAGTATTGGGATAAAGGCGTACTGCTCTGCTTTTTAGAAGTGGAAGCCTTCTAGAGCTTTAGTCAGTCTCTTTCTTTTCCTTAACCCCGCTGCCCCAACAAAAATGTCCTTAAAAGAAGGCAGCAGGAGTGACCTATGATTGTTTCCTGTGGCAGGCTGAGTTTGTTGGGTAGCTTCTATTGAACCTCGCTAAGTGGGAAGCCAACTACTAGCTGCCACTCCTCCAAGTGGCACAAGTGCCATGTGGTTCCTGCACAGCTGAGAGAGCAGGGACTCCCAGGCCTGAAGACTGGAAAGAAATACATTTCCTGAAGGATGTGGAGGAGTCTTTGCAAGCCTAGGAGACCTAGACAAAATGTGTTTGTGCTTTGGGCACAGGCCAGAATATGCTGCATAAGTAGTCCTGACCTGTTTGGACCAGAGTTACACTTTGAATTTTTGTATTTAAGCTGACAAATTTCATCTTGGAGAGAAGTGGAAAAGGAAGAGAAAACTTGGAATAGTATGGACTTTTGCAGTTTCCCTAATTGATTGACAAATTTATGTTTGAGTTTTTGAACTTCAATTCTCTTTTTCAAGGGTCTGCTTTTGTAGAATCACAGAATCACAGAGTGGTTTGAGTTGGAAAGGGCCTTCAACGATCATCTAGTCCAACCCCTCTGACACAGGCAGGGATATCTTTCACTAGACTGAGTTGCTCAAAGACCTGTCCAGCCTGACCTTGAACACTTTCAGTGACAGGGCATCCACAACTTCTCTAGGCAACCTGTTCCAGTGTATCACCACCATCATTGTAGAAAAAAATTTTCCTCATAGTCAATATAAATCTACCCTCTTTCCGTTTAAAAACATTGCCCCTTGTCCTGTCAGTACAGGCCCTAGTAAAAAGTCTCTTTCTCTCATAAGCCCCCTTTATCTACTGAACAGCTGCAGTAAGGTCTTCCCAGAGCCTTCTCTTCTCCAGGCTGAACAACTCCAACACTGTCAGTCTTTCTTCATCTGAGAATGAAGAATCCCTCTGATAATTTTCATGGCTCTCCTCTGGACCTCCTCTAACAGGTCCGGGTCTCTTTTGTGCTGGTGATGCGAGAACTGGATGCAGTACTCCGGATGAGGGTCTCATGAGAGCAGAGTAGAGGGGAAGAATTAACTCCCTTGACCTGCTGGCCGTGTTTCTTTCGATGCATCCCAAGATACAATTGGCTTTCTGGGATACAAGGGCACATTGTTAGCTCACACCTATTTTTTCATCTACAAATATCCCAAGTCCTTCTTGTCAGGGCTCCTCTCAATCTATTCACCCTCAGTCTGTACTGATATTGGGGATTGTCCTAACCCAGGTGCAGGTCCCTTCACTTACCCTTATTAACTTTCATGAGGTTCACATGGGTGCACTCCTCAAGCCTGTCAAGGTCCCCCTGGATGGCATCCCTTCCCTCTAGCATTTCCTAATGCTCAGAAATGAAGACAAAAAATTCTTCTCCTGTATTAGTGTAATTGGAGAGGGAAAGGGAGTCTGGAAAGTGAGTCAGTGTGTTGTTGAAAGAGGGAGCTGTATTTAAGTTTTGTGTTTTTCTCTAGACTTTCCGTGTTATAGAAGTAAATGAGTGTTATCCAGGCAGTAATCTGTGACCGTATTTGTATGCCAGACTTAGCATTACACAGGTCCATATGAAGTCGATCCCTGCAGGAAGAGATCTGGGGGTGCTGAGGGAAAACTGCACCTTGGGTTGCATCAAACACAGCACAGCCAGCCAGTCAAAGGAGATGATTATCCCATAGCATTGGTGCGGCCTTACCTTGAGTTCTGTGTTTATTTGTGGGCCTGACAATTTAAGAAGGATGTTAAGGTACTTGAATGTGTCCAGAGGAGGGCAACAAAGCTGGTGGAAGGGCTGGAAGGAATGTCGCAAATGTCCTGTGAGGAGCTGCTGAGGACTGATAATGGTTCAGAGCTATGTCAGGGCAGGTTCAGACTTGACATTACAAAACATTTCTTTCCCAAGAGGGTGGTCACATATTTAAACAGGCTTTCCAGAGAGGGGGTTGATGCCCCATGCCTGTAAATGCCTTCAAAAAAGGCATTTGGACAATGCCCTTAGCAACATGCTTTAACTCTTGGTCGGGCCCGACAGGGTCAGACAGTTGGACCAGATGATCATTGCAGGTCCCTTTCAACTGGAACTATTCTATT
>NW_010125952.1:2532-3337 GCF_000699245.1 Pterocles gutturalis | reverse complement strand
TTCCTAGTTTAAAGACCTGTCAATGAGCCATCACTGCCGACATCGCTCGACCACAAGAATATGCCCCGGCTCCAAACTCCTCTCTGAGCAGGACCTAGGCCTTCACACATCCTCACAATTCTCACATAGAATATATGCAGTGCTGCAAAGAAGCTCTATGACTCTTGTACTCTTCCCAGCTGCCTGCATGCTTTGCACCTTTTCAGCAATTTCTAATAGAAATTGAGTTCTCAAAGATTCTTCTGTGATGAGACCTGTGACAGCTCTGATCCCAGTCCACACAGAGATTATCCTTGAAGGCCACACCAAATGCTGAGGTGCAACAGCACTCAGAACATCAATTGGGTTGGACAATTTGTACCAATCAAAACCAGAGCTGGGTTGCTGCACAGGGTGCAGGATGCACATCCCGACATCAGCACGAGCCATGCGTGATAACAGGACACACCATATCTACCAAGGCTGACTGTGCATGTGCACAAGGATGGGAAGTGGAGTGCACAAAGACTACACCCACCACCCACTTCCTCATGTGCCCTTAAAAATCCTGCCTGAGGAGAACCAATGAACCACAGCACTCTTCCCAAAACAGCAGCAAAAAGGTTCATCAGACAATATTCAGCAGTCAGCATCTCACTAAATCTTACCCAAAACATCACCTACACCAGCCAGTAGCAGCACAAGGGACTGTCTCTGGTGGCAGATATTCAGTACCACAGAAGACATTGGGGGCATTTCAGTAACATGTAGAGTGTCAAGATCCAGAAGGCTCCAACTCCAGACCCTTGGGAGCCAGGAAAGGATC
>NW_010125952.1:0-2510 GCF_000699245.1 Pterocles gutturalis | reverse complement strand
AATGCTCCTTGCCCATCCTGACACATCCATTCCCCACACTGGGACATGCATTCTCAAGACAAACATATCATCTCCCATTCTTAGCTTCTTATGACATGGCCCATGGTCTTCCCAAGGATTTCCACTTCCCTCAGAAAAGTCTTCCCACTGCTCAAGGTCACCCTTTATCTCTGGAAATGGCCAGGCCTGACTCAGTGCCACTGCCACATTCACCTCTGTGACATGCCACGCTCTCCTTTCCCACCTCAAGTCTTGGTCCGACTTTTGCAGACCCTTCCCAGCAACAACAGCACCATGAACCACACACAGGTGCTATCACATACACAGCATCCAACAAACTCTGCAGCTGACCCTTCAGCTACTGTGTAGCAGAATATGGGTGAGGGCTTCTTTATTCTAGAAAAGAGGATTTCCAGGGAACTTGTAAGAGTGCTGCTGCTAATGCAAATATTGAAAGAATATCAAAACAAGTCAGTGTACATCAGACCACCCGTCCAGTCAGGAACACAAGGTCACAATACAGGGAAAGGAGTGGGAGAAGAAACTGAAAACTCCCGGTTCTATCACATGTCTTGGGTCACAATCCTCTCCCTGAACATTTTATGCTACTATGGTTACAACATACATGGAAAAAGAATTCAGGAAAAATCCACAACACCTTCCCAACTTTCACAATTACTCTGTGGGGCCAACCAAAAGGGAGGAATTACACCATGGGGAGAGAAAAATCCATGAGAAGAGAAGTTCCAATTGTCCTAAAAGACTCCTACAGACAAGAATGAAAGAAGAAGAAAACAGAGAAGAAACCAAACCTCGTAACAGCCCAGTCAGCAATGGTAATAAGGCAGTAAAGAGTGCCTGGGGGACCACCACCACCACAGCCTGCTTGTCTTGCACTTCCTTCAGCAAGCACATCATCTCCCATTCTTAGCTTCTTATGACATGGCCCACGGTCTTCCCAATGATTTTCAGTTCCCTCAGACAAGTCTTGCTACTGCTCAAGGTCACCTTCCACAGAAGGACATGGCCAGGCCCTACTCAGTGCCACTGCCACATTCATCTCCATGAACATGCCACAGCTTCCTCTCCCACCTCAGGGCTCACTCCAGCTTTTGCAGACCCTTCCATCAATGACAGCACCATAAAACCCGTACAGATGATATTCTATAGACCATGACCAGCAGACTCTCAATTCTTTCTAAACATGATGTCGGAACAGCTCTAAATGGCAAAGACATTGATTTCATG
The DNA here is from genome assembly GCF_000699245.1 of Pterocles gutturalis. Lineage (NCBI taxonomy): Eukaryota > Metazoa > Chordata > Aves > Pterocliformes > Pteroclidae > Pterocles > Pterocles gutturalis. The sequence goes on along the minus strand of NW_010125952.1, from coordinate 1,262 downwards.
CTGTAACAGAACAACTCCAATGTTGACAAGCGCCCAGTGTAACAGATGATATTCATTCTGTGGGAGAAATCGGGTTCGGGGTTTTGTTATCAGGTTCAGTTGGTTTCTTTGTTTGTTGGAATTTTCTGTTGAAAAGGTGTACGGGGCTTTGCAAGGGTGTGGCTGCTGATGCAAATATTGAAAGAACATCATAAGAGGCCACTACACAGCATGCTGCTTCTCTGGCCAGGACTGCAATTCCACAACCATTCCCATCAATGAGAGACCTATAAAAATCTTACAGATGGTGCCATATACAATGGGTTCATGAGACACTCTGACCTCTCATGTTTTGCACTGCGTCAACTATCTCAGGTGGAAATGTTACACATCAGAAATGTCACACATCTCTTTCTAAACATGGTATCAGGATATCTCTAATGGGCATTGATTTCCTTCTTTGAGAGAATTCTAGTGCTGATGATTAAAGCACTGCAATGGATGATATCTAATCTATAGAATAATTCAGATATTTTCAGAAAGAAGGATTCTGGGGCTTTCATAAGGCAGGTGCTGCTGACACATATACTAAAAGACTATCCAAACAGGCCAGGAGATATATCACATCACTTCTCCAGCCAGGAATGGAAATTGATAACACTGGGTGGGGCTGGGAAAAGCAAAAGAAAACTCCCACTTCTGACACCTACCTTGGGTCACACTCCTCTCCCTGACCACTTTATACTAACAACTATGGTTACAAAGTACTTAGAGGAAAAAAACACAGAGCTCGTGTTGCCTTCCCTAGTTACATTATGACTCCGGTGAGTGAAAAAAAGAGAGAAATTACACCATGGGGAGAAAACCCCTAGAGTCACAGTCGTCACCTTACATCAAAGAGGAGGACAGAGATTGTGGTTTCTTCCGCATCTCATACCAGCGCAGTCTGCAGTCGGCAACGGTAATGAGGCAGTAAAGAGTGCCTGCGGGAACGTCACCACACCTGCATGTCTTGCACTCCTTCAGCAAGCTTGGGTGGAAATGCTACACCCCAGCCAGCAACAGCCTCTCAAAAGCTCATGTTGTGGCACCTCTGACCCCAATCACGACTGATTTTAGTCCACGGGAGAACAACTCCCACCCACAACAGAAAACCTCAGCTATGGGCAGGAACTGCTGCGAGATGAGGCAATGCCGTTACTTTTCCCCCACAGCAAGAGCCCCGGCGATCCGGCAAGGGCGCCAAGGACGCTGCCGCAAAGGGCCCATCAACATCCTGAAGC
>NW_010125951.1:0-510 GCF_000699245.1 Pterocles gutturalis | reverse complement strand
GGCCCCCAGCCAAGGGATAACCCATCACACCAAGGAAGTGATCATGGTCCCAAGCCTGTTGGTGTTCAAGAAGTGTTTGGACAACGCTCTTAGATATATGGTTTAACTTCTAGGTTTCCCTGTGTGGAGACAGGAGTTAGACTCGATGATCCTTGTGGGTCTTTTTTTTTTTTATTATGATTCTATGGCAATAATAAACTAGCCTTCAGACAACATTTTGTTTTGAAATAACTTTGTCAAAAAACTGTGCATCACTGAGTAATTAATTATTCTTCTCTCTCTTCCCATTACCAGTTGCTGAAAGGGCTGCCTACCTGCTGGGTCTGAACTCAGCTGACCTGCGCTGACCTGCGCAAGGACCTATGTTACCGTCAAGCCAAGGTTGGGAATGAATATGTGACCAGATGTCATCCTTTATCAGAAAGCAATTCACAGACAGCTGGCATTCAGTTAAGGCAGGATAAGTGCAGAAAAGTATACTTAAAATACCTGAACAAAAAGGAGTAGGCA
>NW_010125950.1:8764-9175 GCF_000699245.1 Pterocles gutturalis | reverse complement strand
TGTGAGCCCCCTCAAGATGAGCCGTTCCATAATCTTCCCCAGTACTGAGGTCAAGCTGACAGGCCTGTAGTTCCCCGTGGTTTTTTTTGTTGTTTTTTTTTTTTTTCTTTTTTTTTTTTTCTTTACCACTGTCTTTGAAGAGCTCACCAGGGTTTGGCCAGCCGTCAGCCCACCAGGACACAGCGGTGCTCTTGGTGCTTCCAAGTTCAGTTCATTGGGTGGGTGGTTGTGGATGAGCTCCTCACTGCTTTCATTTTCTCCAGGTAAATTTCCCAAATAGTGCTTTGCAAAGTATTTGAAGTGTTGGATGGAAGTTTTGGTTTGATGTTTTAAGCTTGCATGGAAAGGTTGGTTTTGGCCTATGGTGTTTGAACCGCCTGGAATTTTCTCATCAAATGTCAGTTCGGGGGG
>NW_010125950.1:0-8751 GCF_000699245.1 Pterocles gutturalis | reverse complement strand
AGTTCTGTCAGTCTCTACAAGGTGCACGCAGGCTGTAGCTGTTGCAGGGGGTGGAATGCCAGTGCCTGTGGTCTGTAAACATCCCACTGGCTCCCGTGGATCCATTTTCTTCGTCATTCCAAGAAGCTGCAGATGCCCTGTCCCTGGAGGGGTTCAAGGCCAGGCTGGATGAGGCTTTCAGCAACCTGGGCTGGTGGGAGGTGTCCCTGCCCATGGCAGGGGAGGTGTCCCTGCCCATAGCAGGGGGGTTGGAACTGGATGATCTCTAAGGTCCCTTCCAACCCAAACAATTCTGTGATTCTATGATTCTGTGATCTGCTCTGGTGTCCGCTGCATTTTGCTTCACCAGGATGGCAAATGCCCCAGAGTTACTGCACCAAGTGGTCTCTCCTCTTTGCACAGACCCTGCTGGGCTGTGTTTTCCTGTCCTACCACTGCTTTTCCCTTGGCTGTCAGATTTCGGTCTCCTGGTATTTCTCAGAGCTGTAAATCCTCTCCCAGTTGGTAACAACCAGAAGCCAAGTCTGACATTTCCAAAGCTGCTCAGATATTTAATCTTCTACCTTTTCCAGTCTGTGTTGGCCAAGCTTATCTAGAAATTTTTTTTTGAAAGAAATGAGGAAAGGATGTGTTATAGCATGGTATGAAAGTGGGTATAAACTATGTTAAATTAGCTTCAATGAGCTTATAACAGCCGCTTGGAAATGTGCTTTGAGCTGGGAGCACCTGAAATAAAGTACACGTCACCACGGCTTGCTGCCGAGCGCAGCTTACAGAAACAGATTAGGAAAAGAGTCTGTTTCTTGCAATCATTTGTTAATAAACTTGCCATGACTTATTTTATATATAGAGTTGCTGCAGTTATATCTCCCCTTAAATGTTATAGAAGTCATGGAAATATAAGCCTTTTCCTATGTTTTGCTGCATGTGGCTGGTGGGGTCCTGCTTTCCGGGGGCTTGTCCAGATGCCCACCGTCCTGCAGGGGGGCTGCATGAGGTCGGGGCATCGCTCTGTCCTGCTCAGCCTCTTCCTTTTACCCTCCGTCTGCACTTCTGAATTCCCTGCTGAGATGGGCGGGGAGCTACCATTGACAAAATTTTTGCTGCTTTTAAAACATAAAACCACATCATAAGAGCAATCACCCTGCAGTGAGACCCCCGAGGGGGTGGACTTTGCTGCTGCCCTGGAGCATTGCAGGGGGGCTGTCCAGAGACCCCCAGGGCTCCTGGCTCCCCTCCCCAGCCCAGCCCTGCGATGCTCTGAGCTGGATGGAAGCCCAGTAACATTTGTGTGTGGCTACTGTAGGACTAAAATCACCGTAGGAGGAGGTGAGCTGTAGTCTCATGTGAAGTCTCTTCTGATAGATAAACCCCTCTTTTTTTGGTGATGCCTGTACCCAGCTTGGTGGTGCAGCTTTGCAGCTGTGGCATTGCACTGGGGGTGGCCCCTTGCAGGTGCGCAGGCACAGCTCCAGCTCGTGAATCCTGTGTGCATACAGCGCAGCTCTGGCTTCTTCAGCAGGGACACCCCCACCCATCCCAGAGAGCAGAGACAAACATTCTCGCAGCAGGGAGGAGCTCCATCACCTCTCTGCAAACGACCATGGCAGCTAGTTGATGATAAAAGTGTTCATAGCTGTGCCGCTGGGTGTTTTAGGAAGAGCAGCACTGACTGGCCAAGGATGCAGCTCAGATATTTCCGTCTTGCTTCTTCCATTTGCAAACGCCACAGCGGGTGCACGGGCACCGGGCAGCACCTGCCAGATGTGGGGCTGGGAGCAGTGCAACATGATGAGGATTTGCTGCTGGGGGCCAGGGAGGTGCAGCCTGGTTTGCGAGACTGTGCATGGGATGAAGGTGCCCTGCTGAGAGCTGGGGACCCCCTGTTTGCTACCAGCTGGGGTGGGGATTGCTGGGACCAAGGTGGCAGCAGTGCCAGGGTGTCCCTGGGTGCAGCAGTGCTGGGGAACTGCGAGGGCAAGGGGCAGGAGGGGGGAGGATAGAGGCAAGTGGGGACCCCTGGGCAGTGCTGCTGCTGGGGTGTCTACAGATGTGCCAGGCAGTGTCTGTCTGGGGACACCCCCGGAGCACTGCGTGGGTGCACTGATGGTGCATGGATGCACCGATGACGTGCTCAGGGGCACTCTGCAGGTTGTGCCGAACCCCAGGGCTGGAGTGTGGATGTGCTGCAAAGCTGGAATTTTCCCTGCATGTCCGAGTGGGGGGCAGTGTGGGGTGGGGGGCAGTGGGTGCTGAACAGGGGACTGGGCTGACTTGGGGTCCTTGCGTCCTCACACCCATCCCGACTGTGAAGTTGGGGAAATACCTACAAAAACACATCGTGAGTGTGGGAGTGTTCAGCAAGCCCCCCTGCCCTGGGTTTTTCCAAGCCCGGAGGCAGGACGGCGCGCTACAGAGGCTGGTCCCTGTGTCTCCAGGAGGAGTGGTGCTGGTCTGAGTGCATCTCACAGGTCAAGCCTTGAAATGAAGAAGCAATAAGCCACTGAAATGGTACTATCACCGAAACATGATTGATCAATTGAATTCTATCAGAGACAGTGGGCAGCGAGATTAACTCAAGCCTGATGGGTTCAATGAGTTAAAGCATGATGTTCATTTCAGCTTCATTTCACCAGTCTTTGCTTGTGAAATTGGTCAATCAATAGAGGTTGAAGATCATATATATATATTGGTGACGATCTTATAGGGAATATAATCTAGCGTCGTCAGCTCCTGACTCTGCCTGCTTGCAGTGGGTAATAGAGACAGAGCAGAGACTCTATCATTGCCACCGAAATGGCCTGATATCTTCTCCAAATGAAAAGTATTTTTGGATCTCTGATGATTTATCTTTTTTTCCCCCTCTTTCTCGCTCTGATCTATGACAAAGCCCATACCCATCGTTGTGAAATATAGTGATTTCTCTTGAAAATATTTGTGCGTTGATCATCTATATACACTTCAAAATATAAAGCTTCTTTTTTAGTGATACTGTCCTTTGGAAAAATAAATGACAGTGCTTAGAAAGCTCAAATGGTGTAAATGCAAAGATCTCTTAGCATGTATATGGTCCCGGAATGAATGCTTTACTGGGAAGAGCATGATGCTGCTGACTGCCAAATGCACACAACCCTGAGAAGGGGGCATGAAAATTCAGTTTATATTTTAAACAAAGCCTTCCAAATGATTATTAGACAAAGTCTTTATCTTCTCTGGACTAATTTACAGGCGTGCTACAAGGAAACAAATCACTTCTTTGCCTCCCGGTAATATTTCATTTGCTTCATAATGTTTTAAATGTGGTGAATAACATCCTTCCTAATTAGCCTGCGTTTCCCTATAAGGTGGAGTAATTAGGTATGATACCAGGTAATGAAGTTGGACAGGACAAATTAGAGACAGAAACCATGTCCTTTACGAACATGGGCTGTTCATGGTACTTGCTATTTACTTCCTTGATTAACCTTTTAAAACCATGTGTTTTAAAAATAAAACAACCCAAAAACCTGGGAGATTCTCTTTTTTCTTCAGAAAAGCATCACATTGGCCAGATGTACCATGAGGTGCACACCTCCATGTTAGTAACTCACTGTTAATTAATAACGCTGGAAAGATTATTCCCATTGAATTTGTGTATGACACCAATTTCTCAGCTGCTGTAACTGGGCTGAGATCCGTCACTGTGGTGGCACTTGCTGAGACCAGGGCGGGGGGGTCTGTCCTGGGCTGTTTCGCAGTGATGCTTCGTAACGCAGTAATTAAATTGTGCTGTTGTCCCTCTCTGAATGAGAAAAGACAAGATGGAGTTTATAATTTTTTTTTTTTTTTTTTAATACTAAGCTTTGAGGCTTTTAAACTCGCTCTACTGTTTTGTTAAGAAAGGGTCTAATGTAATTTGTTTTCCTTATTTTGGCCTATAGTCTTAGAAATGTATAAGCAAAACACTAATTTAAATAAAGTGAGTTATGTGGTGAGTTTTGCTAAAAATTGTTTTTAGGCATATTTAGCAATTTCAAACATTCTCCTGCTATTTCAGAAAACATATAATGGACAAGTATTTAACTGTAAAAGTATGCTAAAAAAAATGAAATCACAATTTATCAAATTCTTTAAAATGATGTTGCCATTTGCCTAGGTCTCCAGAAAATAACTTGCTCTTAATTAACAAAGACATAGTACTTCTGGATGATGGCCGCACCATTTAGTCATCCTTTTGTCAGCAAGACCATGCACAGTGCCTCTTCCCAGAGGTGGATCTGCTCTGCCCCGACTCCTCCTGGACTGTTCAGACCTGGTTGGCCGCAGGAGATCTTTGACAGTGTCAGTGTTAGCATCATGACCACATCAGTACAGTTTATTTACTGGCTTTCATTTTGAAACCATGGGTCATTTTTTTTCTTTACCAGTGTGCCCAACTTTTGTTTTGAAACCACGAGTTGTTTTACTGGGTAAGATGCAAAGAGGGAAGAAGTTGTCTGTGCAGTTCAGAGTGAGGAATGATTTATTTTCCCAGCACTTAAGTTTGGAACCAGGGGGGTGCCACTGGGACTCTGCCCCATGCAGAGACAAACCCAACACGGCGAGTCCTCCAGCTGCAGGTCCCTAGTTTTCTGAGGGAAGAGTGTTGCATCCCAGGTGGTTGAGAAAGTTGTGATCCAACAGCACCATCTTGTCCTGTCTCTGTAGCCTGCTAGAGACAAGGGGTGAAGTGTTTGAGAAGAAAGTCCTCTTTCGTGTTAAGGAGAATACAGTATGTGTGCTCTTAATTAGCATTTCTGGAAAGATGCCACTGGAGTGGGAACTAATTGTTTTGCAGAGTGGGTAGGTGTACACGTAGTGCTACTGTCAACAAAACATAACCCTCCTAAGTGGATGCATTGATTATATGAAAAATGTTTTTACCACTCCCTGGAGCCTGTTTATAACCCCAAGTATTTAAAACCTGCCAACAGTATTTTAATTATCGGAGATATTCCAGTGTATTCAGACAATGAATAATGCTAATGGTAATTATCCCACATTTATATAATGCCTAACAGCCAAACACACCCCACAGACCTTCACGAACTTTCAGGTGCCATGTGCTGCGTACAGGAAGTCCTTTATCTGTGCAGTGAAATGCAGAACTTCCCTGCAATGAGTCTGAGTTTGGGAAGCACAGTGCAAAGGAACAAGCTGTCTAGGTTCCGGTGCTGTGTTTGTCAGCGGATTTCCCTTGCAGGGAGAGATCTTCTCTGATTCCGCATTGTCACGACCTGGCTCGTGAACCACCCCGGGGGGATAGGGATGAGTGGGGTTCATGGATGTTCTGTGGATCTCCTTGTGGCAAGTTAAGGCGAAATGACACCAAACAATCGAACACTGCCTTATAACTTTAATGCATGTGATCTTTTAGGAAAAAGGGAAACGTAAAATGTGAAATGTAGCCAAATTACAAAGAAGAAATGACCTGGTAAAGACAACTCACGAAAATACCATCACCTGCTGACAACACTAAAACTTACAACAATATGATAGCTATTAACAATGTAACGATCACTTATTATCACTAAAAAGAAGAATTCATAATTACTTATTGATACTGAAAAGAGGAAGAGGAGCTCGTTATAATATTACCATTATGTGCTAAGGTAAATATTGAAAGACAGGAAGAGATTAAGGGATGCTTGAAGAGAAAAGAAAGAAAGGAAAAGGAGAGAAAGAGAAAGAAAAGTTATCAGGAAGAATTTTTACCACCCAAGGTCCAATGATGATGGTCAGCGTCTTGCGGGGGCGGGGGGGGTGGGGAGCAGTCCTCAGGTTGCAGGCGCACACCCCTGCCTTTGTTTATTAATATTTTATAGAGAAAAGTTCTCAAGCCTGTGCCCAATTTTCTGCAATTAGCACAGGAAGTGATGGGGGTGTCTCCTTAATTAGCATAGGAAGCAGAGAGGGGTGTCTCCTTAATTTGCATGGGAATTTTGGCTGAACTTTCCCTGCTGGCACCCCAGAGGTGAGGGGGGGCAAGGGAAAAAGGCAAGATTTGCGCTTCATTGTAGGGTAGCAAGAGGAAAAGAGCAAGATTTGCTGCTTTTTCATTCCTCACTTCATACCAGCAAGGAACATAACTGCAGTCTTCCACAACTGAAATGTTTGAGACAAACCATCCATCCTGCAACAGACAATCTTTGTCTGTTTTAGGGAGCCCGGCTCCCAGCCTGGCCGCAGTGTCGAGGTTGCTGCACCAGACTTCTCCTGGCTCCTCTTCTCCCAAAAATTGCAGAGCAAACACTCCATAATAAATGTGCTGGCGGCAGAATGTGGGTCAGCTGCTCCGTATTTAAATATTCTGGGGTCTCATTGCATACCTGATCTCTGAGTGTACAAACAAGGCACAAACTGCTCTGGTGTCACCAAAAACATTTTCCAGGTCGTACCATGTCTTGGATCATTTCACTCCCTTTCATCACCCTCTTTAGAACAAAACTGCACAAAGCGTTAAAAGCATTACGCCAAATTGTGAATAACATTAGTTTAACCTGAAATTTAGAGCCAGCATTTCCGTGCTCCAGAGACAGGGTCTCCCCAGCCTTTTGCTACCATGCAGCTAGCAACCAGAATTTTAATTTTATAAGCCATGGTTGACTAAACCCAGCACTATGTCTATTAGATATTATTTGATTTAGAACAGTTAAAAAAAAAGATTTAAAGATACACAACTCCCTTATATCCCTTTCTGTTTTTTCACAGCTCTGTACACATGCTCAGACTTCCTATTCAGAGGACAGGTTCAGGGTTTCTTTCCTGCGTGGAACAAACCGATCCTTGCACTTTACCAAAGCCAACATTGTCTACTCTTGATTTAAGTTGCAGGACTTTGTCTAAACAGGTCTAAATGTAAAGCTGCTATTGCCTAAATTGCTGAACTAAAATTTAGAAGGAAATTTCCAGCATTAATTGCTAACATCAAACACCTATTCAGCATAAGCAGTTTATTACAAAGAGCGACCTTGGCTGAAAGAGTATTTCCATATGCCGGTCCCCCAGTTTGACAGATCTGTCTCAAAGCAGCCAGGTTTTCTGGTTACACAGTTTTAGCTTCAATAAAGCCAAGTGCTGGGTCCTGCACTTTGGTCACAACAACCCCCTGCAATGCTACAGGCACGGGGGAGAGTGGCTGTAAAACTGCCCGGGGTGCTGGTCGACAGCCAGCTGAACAGGAGCCAGCAGTGTGCCCAGGTGGCCAAGAAGGCCAATGGCATCCTGGCCTGCATCAGAAATAGTGTGGCCAGCAGGACTAGGGAAGTGATTGTGCCCCTGTACTCGACACTGGTGAGGCTGCACCTTGAATCCTGTGTTCAGTTTTGGGCCCCTCACCACAAGAAGGACATTGAGGTGCTGGAGCACATCCAGAGAAGGGCAACGAAGCTGGTGAAGGGTCTGGAGCACAGGTCTTATGAGGAGCGGCTGAGGGAACTGGGGTTGTTTAGTCTAGAGAAGAGGAGGCTGAGAGGAGACCTTCTCACTCTCTACAGCTACCTGAAAGGAGGGTGTAGTGAGGTGGGTTCTGGCCTCTTCTCTAAAGTAACAAGCGATAGGACAAGAGGAAATGGCCTCAAGTTGTACCAGGGAAGGTTTAGGCTAGATATTAGAAAAAATTTCTTCACTGAAAGAGCGATCAGGTATAGGAACAGGCTGCCCAGGGAAGTGGTGGAGTCACCATCCTTGGAGGTGTTCAAGAAACGTGTCGATGTGGTGCTTAGGGACATGGTTTAGTGAGTTAGGTGGTGTTGGGTTGGACTTGATGATCCTTGAGGTCTTTTCCAACCATAATGATTCTATGATTCTATGATTCTGTGATTCTGCAAAATCCATCTGTGCTGAAGGGTGATCTCAAATCAGTAGTCCTTTGTGAAAAATCTTGTCCAGTGGGCATCACTGGTGTTACTGATGCCCAGCACATGTGTGCAACAAAACCGGTGTCTACCACAGCTGGGTGTCGCTGCACAGGTCGCCTCTGTACTCACCATCAAAAAATTTGATGCAGAATCTACCAGATAAGGTCTGAGTTATGTTATTCCTCTGCAGAGTACTTGGGCACGGAGCCACTGCAACACTCATGAAAAAGTTGTTTTTAAGGATGCATTTGAATTCTGCTCCTCAAAACTATCCTGGCAGTGAGATTCTATTTTTAAAGCGTTTCCTCCCTCTGTCTAGTGTGGTGTTGCCATCTGGAGAGGAAATCTGATATTTACTGTTGTTCCTGGAGTTGCACCTCCTGGAGTCCTGGGAATACGGCAGACCTCATCTTTCCATGCATGAAAGATACATCTCTGGCAGTGACAGGTGAAGGAAAAGTAGAAAACCACTGTGAATCTGCAAAAAGCAAATTGAAACAATCCCCTGTATTGCAAGAGTCCCTTTGAACTGCCATTCATAAATATTTTTCAAACTTGTCTCAAGGCTTTTCAGCCACGGGCAGTCACTTATGACCTCTGCTAAAAATCTCTGCCAAAGCGGGGAGAGAGAGAGGAACATGCCTTGGAGCCCAGGCTTTTGTCGTGCCAGTGAAGTTAAGAAATGCAAAGTGAAATTGCGGTGCCAGGAGAGTGATGGGGATGTTGTGGTATCTCAGCCCCAGGGACATCCCATCGCAGGATGGTGGAGCTAGTGCCGGTGTTCTGGAGGTTGTCTGGCCAGCTGCTGGTGGCAGGAGGTGGTGCTGGACGGAGAGTCCATGTGTTCATGGGTTAAGCACAGACTGCTTAAAGT
>NW_010125949.1:1909-3595 GCF_000699245.1 Pterocles gutturalis | reverse complement strand
TAGTGCCAACCTCCGTGGGTGCTTGAAATCACTAACACTCGTGACAACTGGGGCAGCCTCATAAACAGAGTCACCCATTTCCCCAGGTGACAAGTGCCAGGGTGACAGGTGACGATGGGTGATGGGTGGTGGCCAAGCGGACACGGAGCCTCGTGGGAATCCCCACGCACATGGACACGGAGCAGGCAGCGGTTCGGCTTTCCTACAGCCGTAGCTCATCGTCTACCCAGCTGCAAACACCCACATTGTCCCTGCACGCGTGTCACCTGGGGGTGACGTGTCCCACTGCAGGCGGGAGGTGACGTGGAACAGGAGAGAGAAAAGAAAACGTAGAGGAGCCGCTTTCCCACCCCACCTTTGTCTCCAGAGCGGCATTTCAGCATCTGGGAAAAAAGAGGCATAAACGGGAAGGAGCGTGGAGACAAAAGGAGACGTGACCCTGCCGAGACCCTGGGCTTTGGGCTGCTTTACCCCAGGGGAGGAGAAGGATTCCTGTTTGCTTCAGGTGTTCTTCCCCTTTGTTCTCTGTCTTCAGATCCTGACTTACAGCTTGTTTTTCTTGTACCAGGGAGGAAGCCCGGAGCTCCTGGGTTTGTTTGGGTTTTATTCAGGAACAGCCACCCACGTCACCCCGGCACATTGCGTTTCCCTTTCTAAGGGAAAAAGTCCAAGGACTCGTGGGAGTCCTGCGGTACGGTGACATCCAGGATGATGTTACTGTGTGCCCACCCATGCTGCCACCGTCCCCCGCAGCCATCCCCCTGCCTCTGCCGGGTGCCGGTGCCGCTCTGCAAGGGGCTCTGCCAAAAACCCTCCAAAAAGCCCTGGTTTTAACCCAAACCTGGTTTTAACCCAAACCTGGTTTTAACCCAAACCGTTCCAGCGGCTCAGCTGGAGCCCGAGCCCACACACTGTTACCCCGTCACATCGTCCCATGTCACTCCTGCAGGACAGGGAGCCCAGGCTGGGAACATCCCCCCATCCCAGCACTAACGGACCCCGCGTGCCGTGGGCGCTGGGCAGGGGAGCAGCAGCACGCCAGAGCAGGTGGCTGGGGACCCAGCACATGGGGACAGGCTCCTACAGACGAGTTTAGACCCAGGACTTGATCCCCCCCAGACTGAGTGTCCCAGGATTTCTCCTCCTGGGGTGGCCTGACTTGGTTCAGTCTTAAAAATTTTGGGCAATAATGACTTTTTTTACTCTCCTTCCTCCAAGCCCTGGAGGGTTTGAAATTCCTTTCCAATCACCCTTAATGAAGAGCGTGGCTCTAACTCTAGTCCTTGCCATGGGCAATACCCAAACCCTTAAAATTCCCTTCTTGTCTTTTATGGCTTTTGCAGCTCAGGTTTTTTTTTTTTGTTTGTTTGTTTTTTTGTTTTGTTTTTTGTTTTTTTTTTTAATAAATAACGCCACCTCCTGTTTTTGCTGTTGTAATTTCTCAGGCAGCTTTCTCGGGGAAGGAACTTTCCCACTCGCAGCCGCGTCTCCTGCTGCTGGCACCAAGCATCCCTAAGGGACACGGTGCCATGGGAGAGCTCTCGCCATCGGCCACCGAGTCTGGCTTGCGGCACGCGGAGCGCTCCATGGGTTTTGCTGCTGTCCTGATTCGGCTGGGACAGGGTTAACTGTCATCCCAGCAGCTGGGAGAGGCTGGTTTGGGTCTGTGCTGACGAGAAGCTGATC
>NW_010125949.1:1115-1330 GCF_000699245.1 Pterocles gutturalis | reverse complement strand
GCTCCCAGCCAAGGGTGAAACCATCACAACTGCCCAGACTTTCATCCCAACGAGGTTTAACGAGGTTTGGCTTGCGTTACGCTCATTCCTATTTTGGTGTAAAGTGATGTGGGGGAAAGAAACATGAAATTGGTGCTATGGAGCCTCCGAGGGCAAAAATAGGATTTCCTACAAAAGCTGGACTCATGCTGGGCACCAGCTTCCATGGCAGCATA
>NW_010125949.1:366-952 GCF_000699245.1 Pterocles gutturalis | reverse complement strand
TGCTGGGTCCCACGGTGCTGCTACCCCACGGCGTGTCCCTGCCCCTCGCTGCTGACCCAGGCACACGTGGGGTGGTGGGTGCGTGAGCTGGGCTGATGGGTGCCTGTGTTGGGGTGCCCGTGGGAGTGTGCCTGTGTTAGGGTGCCCATGCTGGGGTGCCCATGCTGAGATGCTCGTCACAGGGTGTCTGTGACAGTTCAGGTGACTTTGCTGGGGTGCCCCATGGCAGGGTGCCCATACTGGGGTGCTCCATGTTGGGGTGCCCATGACAGGATGCCCAGGAGGGGGTGACTGTGACAGCATGCCCGATCCCCAGGTGACCATACTGGGGTGCCCATGTTGGTGCACCTTTGCTGGGGTGCCCATATTGGGGTGCCGGGGTGCCCGTGGTGGGGTGCCCATTTTGGGGTGCCCTTTCTTGGGGTGCCCGTGGTGGGGTGCCCATATTGGGGTGCCCCATGTTGCAGTGCCCATGACGGGATGCCCGTGGTGGGGTGCCCATTTTGGGGTGCCCTTTCTTGGGGTGCCCGTGGTGGGGTGCCCATATTGGGGTGCCCCATGTTGCAGTGCCCATGACGGGATGCCC
>NW_010125949.1:0-209 GCF_000699245.1 Pterocles gutturalis | reverse complement strand
GTGCGCATGACGGGGTGCCCGTGGTGGGGTGCCCATTTTGGGGTGCCCTTTCTTGGGGTGCCCGTGGTGGGGTGCCCATATTGGGGTGCCCCATGTTGCAGTGCCCATGACGGGATGCCCATGGTGGGGTGCTCATTTTGGGGTGCCCATGCTGCAGTGTCCCATACCTAGGTGCCCATATTGGGGTGCCCTTTCTTGGGGTGCCCGTG
>NW_010125948.1:0-234 GCF_000699245.1 Pterocles gutturalis | reverse complement strand
CGGCTCAGGGAAGAGTGTAGAACGCTGTGCAGAGCAGTTGTCAGGGAAAGATTTGTATAACCCCGTGTTTGCAGTGGCTGGTAATTAAGTGCAAGGGGAAGGTGCGAATGCGCTGTCGACTTTGCCTCTGGACACTTTCCTTCAGCAGTAATAGCTGAACGCTTTCAAGTGTCTGAGCTCTAGGATCGCGAAGAACTGCGGTTGTAGCTTTCGTTAGGGAAAAAGCTGAGATTC
>NW_010125947.1:0-2944 GCF_000699245.1 Pterocles gutturalis | reverse complement strand
CCCCATTGTCCCCACTGTCCCCCTGTCACCTCTGGGGGTGTCCCTGTCACCTGTGGGGATGTCCCTGTCACCCAGGGGAGGTCCCCGCTGTCCCCAAGACCTTGGGGTCCCTCCCGTCCTTGTCCCCAGGGGTTGGGATGGGGGGGGTCCCCCTTGTCCCCATTGTCCCCGTTGTCCCCACTGTCCCCGTTGTCCCCAGATCATGCACGGGGGTCTCTTCAGCGAGGACGGTGTCACCCTCGATGACATCCGCAAGATCGAGAGGAACCGGCAACCCCCGGACTCAGGTGAGACCTGAACCCCCAAAAATGTCACCTCTTTGTCCCCAAAGTGTCCCTCGGTGTCCCCTGGGCCTCGATGTCCCCTCAGCCAGGTCCCTGGGTGTCCCCTGAGTCGATGTTCCCTCAGCCTCATCCCTTGGTGTCCCCTGAGGCTTGATGTCACCTCAGCCTTGTCCCCACATGTCACCTGTGCCTCAATGTCCCCTTCAGCTTGGTCCCCAGGTGTCACCTGTCCCTCAGTGTCCCCTCAGCTTTGTCCCCACATGTCACCTGTCCCTCGATGTCCCCTCAACCTGGTCCCCGGGTGTCACCTGAGCCTCGATGTCCCCTTAGCTTTGTCCCCATGTGTCCCTTGTCCCTTGATGTCCCCTCAGCCTGGTCCCCGGGTGTCCCCTGAGCCTTGACGTCCCCTCAGCTTGGTCCCCAGGTGTCACCTGAGGCTCGATGTCCCCTCAGCTTTGTCCCCACGTGTCCCCTGTCCCTTGATATCCCCTCCAGGGTGGACATGGTGACCGTGATCCGCTTTTTGTCCCCTCAGCCTGGTCCCCCAATGTCACCTGTCCCTCGATGTCCCCTCAGCTTGGTCCCCACATGTCACCTCTGCCTTGATGTCCCCTCAGCCTGGTCCCCCAATGTCACCTGTCCCTCGATGTCCCCTCAGCTTGGTCCCCACATGTCACCTCTGCCTTGATGTCCCCTCAGCCTGGTCCCCCAATGTCACCTGTCCCTCGATGTCCCCTCAGCTTGGTCCCCACATGTCACCTCTGCCTTGATGTCCCCTCAGCCTGGTCCCCACGTGTCCCCTGTCCCTCAATGTCCCCTCAGCTTGGTCCCCAGGTGTCACCTGTCCCTCGATGTCCCCTCAGCTTTGTCCCCACATGTCGCCTGTGCCTTGATGTCCCCTCAGCTTGGTCCCCAGGTGTCCCCTGTCCTTCAATGTCCCATCAGCCAGGTCCGCAGGTGTCCCCTGAGCCACATTGTCCCCTCAGCTGGGTCCCCATGTGTCACCTCTGTCTCGATGTCCCCTGAGCCTCGATGTCCCCTCAGCCCATTCCCCGGGTGTCCCCTGTCCCTCGATGTCCCCTCAGCTTGGTCTCCAGGTGTCCCCTGAGCCACATTGTCCCCTCAGCTTTGTCCCCAGGTGTCCCCTGTCCCTTGATGTCCCCTCAGCTTGGTCCCCGGGTGTCCCCTGTCCCTTGATGTCCCCTCCGTGCCAGACGCCGTGACCCTGACCCTTTGTTTGTCCCCTCAGGTCCCATGTGTGACCTCCTCTGGTCGGACCCTCAACCCCAGGTGAGTCAAACCCCTGTGAGATGGCACATCCCCAACCTCGGTGACACTCACCCAGGTGACAGTGACACCGATGTCCCCGCAGAACGGGCGCTCGGTCAGCAAACGCGGCGTCAGCTGCCAGTTCGGTCCCGACGTCACCAAAAATTTCCTGGAACGGAACCGACTCGATTACATCATCCGGAGCCACGAGGTCAAAGCCGAGGGCTACGAGGTGGCACACGATGGCAAGTGTGTCACCGTCTTCTCCGCCCCCAACTACTGGTGAGTGGCACCAACCCTTGGGGACACCCAGAGGGGACATTGTCACCACCGGGGAGGAGCGGTGGCATCGTTTTGGCCGTTCCATGGTTTGAGTGTGACATCGGTGTCACCTGTGGCTTGGTGTCACCTCACTTGGTCAACGGGTGTCACCTCAGGCCTGGTGTCACCTCAGTTGGTCACCGGGTGTCACCTAAGGCTTGGTGTCACCTCACTTGGTCAACGGGTGTCACCTGAGGCTTGGTGTCACCTCAGTTGGTCACCAGGTGTCACCTAGGGCTTGGTGTCATTTCAGTTGGTCACCAGGTGTCACCTGAGGCTTGGTGTCACCTCAGTTGGTCACCGGGTGTCACCTGTGGCTTTGTGTCACCTCAGCTTGGTCACCGGGTGTCATCTGAGGCCTTAGGTGTCACCTCAGTTGGTCAGCGAGTGTCACCTAAGGCTTGGTGTCACCTCAGTTTGGTCACCGGGTGTCACCTGAGGCTTGGTGTCACCTCAGCGTGGTCCCCAGTGTCCCCTGAGACTCGATGTCCCCTCAGCCTGGTCCACGGGTGTCACCTGAGGCTTGGAGTCACCTCAGTTGGTCAACGGGTGTCACCTTGCCCTTGGTGTCACCTCAGTTTGGTCAACAGGTGTCGTCTAAGGCTTGGTGTCACCTCAGTTCGTCACCGGGTGTCACCTGTGCCTCGGTGTCACCTCAGTTGGTCACTGGGTGTCACCTGAGGCTTGGTGTCACCTCACTTTGGTCACTGGGTGTCACCTGAGGCTTGGTGTCCCCTCAGCTTGCTCCCTGGGTGTCCCTGTCCCATACCTCAGTGTCCCCAAGTGTCCCCAACCCTCAAGTCCCCCGCGTGAGGCTCCCCCTCCCTGTCCCCAAGCTCCGGTGTCCCCATACAGAGCCCCGCCTCCATGTCCCCAAGTGTCCCTGTCACTGGGGGGGAGGGTCCCCAAACCTCGGTGTCCCCATGGGGGTGCCCGTGATGTCCCCAAATGTCCCCTTTTGTCCCCCCCCCAGCGACCAGATGGGCAACAAGGGCTCCTACATCCACCTGCGAGGCAGCGACCTGCGCCCCGACTTCCACCAGTTCACAGCAGTGGTGAGGACTGGGGGG
>NW_010125946.1:0-1464 GCF_000699245.1 Pterocles gutturalis | reverse complement strand
GGTCTCCACTTGGACATTGAACCATCGACCACAACTCTGAGTGCAGCCGTTTAGCCAATTCCTTATCCAGCAAGTGGTCCTTCCATCAAGTCCATGTCCCTGCAACTTAAGAGACAAGGATGTCATGTGGGACTGTGTCAAAGGCTTTGCGCAAGTCCAGTTAGATGATGTCAGTTGCCCTTCCTCTATCCACCAGCGCTGTGGCCCTGTCATAGAAGGCCACCAAATTCGTCAGACACAATTTTCCCTTGGTAAAGCCGAGTTGGTTGTCATCAGTCACCCGCTTGTTTTCCATGTGGGAAACTGGCAGATAGGACACGTAACCTGGGGAAAATGCACTAAAGGCTTATTTTAATCCCATTTGTAACACCTAGAAGCTCTCTGGCTCCGTGCGTGGACAGGTTGCTCACGCCTGGCTGCACAGAGCAGGGTTCAGGTGTCTGGAAACAGGCTCTGCAGAGTCACTATGGAGGGGCGGTCTAGTGTTGGCGTCTCGCCTGGCCTGTAGCTGCTACACCAGGACAGGGCAGGGCTGGTGTGAACATGGTACTGTGCTGGGCTGCTCTGCCTCAGACACCCCACGACCTCCCAAATGACATGGGGTATTTATGGGTTAGGAACTGAACAGAGCAGTTCATACATGTAAAGCTGCTCAAGTGTATTTTATAATCAGACCCTTTTTTTCTTCTTTTCCTCGGCAATCATCTGTGTCTACTGTCATCTAAAAATCTAACCCTCACCTTGGTTACATATGAGACTAGCATAAGGTCTCATAGAACATATTGCTACAACTGTTCATGATCAAAATGTGATAAATCCCAGAGATTAATTCTTCAACAAAGATTCTCATTGGAAAGAGCAGACTGATGCAGTTGATTATACCTGGGACTTAGCCCCAGAGTTTATTAATCATGGTATTGTCTTTCTTGAGCACAATTCCCTTTCCCGAGCTATAATATATAAACACTTTATATGTTTGTTTATAAAGTGAGTAACATATCTATATACTGTAATAGAACAATGGTACAATAATAATGTATTTTTTCCTGACAATTCTAGCTCTGGGCCACTAAAGATTTTAGAATGAGAATAGTTTTATACGCATGTAGCCTCCCTATACATCTATGAAGTGTTTGCAGGCTCGAGGCTTAAGAGAAGACAGAACAAATCTACAAGAGTTTAGGTTATTGAATGCCTTATTATACAGAATAAATATTCCAGTAATAAGCTAAGGACAAAACCCAGCCATAATGAAGCATTCTTAATTATTATTAAGAACCACAAATTAGAGTTGTATTATTTTAAGACATATTAGCAAAAATGTTCCTAATGTGAGATTTTTTAGACTACGAAACAGTCTCCCAAGGGGAGTCATAGAGGCAACTTTGAAACATTTAAAAATAGACTGAACAAAGTATAATAATAAAAAAATCATGCTAAGAAATCCTAATGATCTGAAAATAA
>NW_010125945.1:0-33091 GCF_000699245.1 Pterocles gutturalis | reverse complement strand
CTTTTCCAACCTTAGTGATTCTATGATTAACAGTTTCCCAGTGTAGGCATTTAGATTTATCCGTCAGGCTGTATGTTGGCACATGTCACTGCAACTTGAAAATTATCTAATTCTCTCTAATTTAGGTATCTGGTATTAAAATGTCATTGTGTTTGCTGAAATAGGTGAATAATTTGTTTGTTTATATTCTGGTACATTTTCCTGCTATATTCTTATCGGTTGTCAGTTGACTTAATTAGAGAGATGGCTGGCATGTGTATTTATTAGAAGTTTGAAATAACAGTTTCTCTTGGTCACCTGGTCCTTTTCCTAAAGAATGATGTGTGTGTTGGTTTCCTCAAAGCTTTGTTCTTTGGAACCATTTTTTTTTTTCTTACGGAATTCTGCTTAAAATCAATTAAGGAACTGTATTTGTAGTTCTGGATGTACTCACTAGAAAATGCTGAGTGAAATACTGTTTTGTTGGGTTGGTATTAGCATGGCACAGAGAGTATTTCCAGAAGGTTTATAGTGAGGTGTAGCTTTATCTGAGCATGATTTTAATGGAAGATGCAGTTGTAGCACTAATCTGGAGAAGGGAACTTCACAGACAAAACAGATGTCTTTTCCCTCTTCTCTCTATCTTTGGGAGATAGACCCTCCCAAAGGTCTATCTGACACAATGGAAACCTGAAAAGTTATATCAATCCACATGATTTTTCTTTTAATATGAATTCCAAAAAGTATTCAGTAGAAAGGATAATTTACTTGAACTGAAAAAGGTAGCTGTTTTGATTGTAACATAGATAATTTTTTGGCTTTGGGAAAGATTTATGTTATGTGTGTGTACGTGCACACACCTTCCCACCCACCCTGTGCCCAGGGAAAAGAGTACAGTTTTCCTTCATCAAGCTAGTTGCTACCTGTCTCATGGTGAGGTTTGGATAGTAAAAACAGGTAGCTCAGTAGATGTCCCTGTGTCATGGGAATAGATTTTGAATTAATAACAGGTAAATTAAAACTGCACCTGCTCTGTAAATGTACCCTATCTGTTGAATAGGCTTAAAGCTGTCTGCATCACTGCATCAATTTATGAAGCAAAGTTGAAATACGAATACCTAAAAACAGACTTCAGAGATACTGTCTCAGCCTGATCTCTGAAGGCACACAAGTAATTTGAAATATTCTGGTAGAACGAGTTAAGTAAGTGGAACATATCATTAGAGTGTGCGTGGTGCAAAATTAAACCCGTAAGCATTGAATAGACTCAGTAAAAGAGTTTGGTTACTGTTTTAAAGTGATTATTCAGGTTTTTCTCATCCTAGTATTCTATCTATCTGAGTGAAAAAACAATTTTGCAGCACAAGTTAAAATTTGTATTGGAGTATTCTACAGTTTTCTAAGTTTTATATATTTCAGCAATATTTCAGCAATTCAGCTGCTTCCCAGGTGCTAAGGTCTTTTTTCATATGCAGACCCATTTAAAGGCTTTACTCTCCCCAATGCCAGTGGTCCAGGCAGTTCTCAGGGCAGCAGCACTGCTGCCTGGGTAATGTGCAAAGCCCAGCCTTGTTATTCTAACGTTTGTTTCTACACCCTATAATGCAATTTTATTTACCAGTGCCTTCATTTAATGCCTTTATTTGAAATTATCACCACAGTTGTGCTGTTGTCTCCAGTACAACTGAAGCGCTGATAACTGTAGCAGGTTCCTATTTCAGTACCACATAGTCCTCCTTAGCACCTTCATTGTGACTAAAGATACTCTCAGACAGACTGTGTTTAAAAACATCCCTACTGTCTGCCAAAATCTCCTGATCTTAAAGGAGAAAACTGCTCAAGACCTTTACTGCTATAGTTGTTTAGCAGTTGGAGTCTCAGCCACTTGTGAAAAAGATTTAAAGAAACAACGGCAAAACCTCAGCCATGGGGTAAGCATGTCTGTGATTGATATATAGAGTAGCTAAATGTGTTGATTCTTTACCCAGAATTCAGACTTTTTTCTTCTAGGTTAAAAGGAAACCCGGGTAACCCTGTTCTGCTGTGGGATGTCCTGTACAAGGTCTGGGGTATAACAAGGAGAATATTTCATAGATGGAGAGCCTTCTTGAAGTAGTCCCTGTGGTCTCTCCTAGGACTGCAGTGAAGATGTTCATGGTTGCAGGGCAGGGCAAAGGGTGTTTGATGGAGACCGAGCTATGTTATTTAAACCTTTATGGCTGGTGCTTTTCCCTGGTTTGCATGGAGGTGAATGCATAATGTTTCTAGAGGCCAGATCATTATGTACATATTTATTCTTTGAATTAATTACATTGAAGCACTGTACAGACCATAAATAACCAGAAATTAATCGTACATGGAGCATGCTTAAGTATAGTATGGGGACTGTAATCTTCAGCAAGTAGCTTTGTTTGACGTAGAGGTGAGGCAAAAGGGTGGACAATAATTATGCCTTTTATTATTATTAGCAGTATGTTAGTAGTATTTCACAGCACTTTGTAAGTTAGTAAAAGAATCAGAGAAGATAGATGAAGTGACTTTGCTAAGGTCATTCAGGAAGCAAGAAACTGAGAATAGCATTGAAAATGCTTTTTCTTTGCTGTTACTGCTATGTAGTCTTCTCAGCTTGTTTAAAGGAATTATTGCTCAATCCTGTGTGATCTTATCCTTGACTTTCACTAAGTTTCCCTACTTCAGTATGTAATGGATACATACAGATACAAAGGAGAGGTATGAAGGGGAGAAAATTCTAGAGTGAATTGGTGTGGGCAGCCAGCAAGACAAGCAGATAATTGCTGTGGCACACCCTGGAAGTACTCCCTGCTGAGCTTCCTGGGCTTCAAAGTGCTTCAGAGTTGGAGGCCCTATGGGCAATAAGCAGAGCTTGTACAGCCTCTAATGCATGCTTCTCATGAGCCTAAAGGAAAAAACAGAGTGTGTTGCAGACTTCTCAGTCTTCTATTAAAGTCTTTGCTTCATTAAAATTTTATTAGGAACTTTTAGATTGATTGATTCCTACGTTGAATCATTAATTCAGAGCTAATGACTGTGGAGCTCTAATTTCACAAGTAATCCACATTTTATTATTTGTATGGTATATATAAACTTTTCTGTGTAACGGTTTATTTTACTGATACTGTTCAAAACGTTTGGCATGCTGCAGCTGGGTGCTATAGCAGCTGCAACATGTGGAAAGGGAATACATTTTCCATTTAATGCCAAATACATACTGAAAAATTTGAGAAGTCACGTAAGGTCAACAGGAGTGAATGCGCTGAGAGAGATGCATTGTCTAAATACTCCCTGGTTTTCCACTGTAACAGGCATTAGTTGAGTGAGTTCCTCACTTGCATAAGTTCCCTTACTCCATGTGAACTCTATGTATTTTTGTGTAAGGC
Source organism: Pterocles gutturalis (assembly GCF_000699245.1). Lineage (NCBI taxonomy): Eukaryota > Metazoa > Chordata > Aves > Pterocliformes > Pteroclidae > Pterocles > Pterocles gutturalis. Next base: position 29,714 of record NW_010125945.1, on the reverse strand, counting down.
TGTTTGTTGCACGTAGAAAGCTTAAAGGCTTTTAAACAAAGCCAATCAAAGGCATAGCTAATATTAAGTCAGTGACTGATAAAAAAATATTGACTTTTCTTTGCTGGTAGGATTTGCTATAGTTACATCTTTATTTAACAGGGAAAATTTCATTGCTAAGTTACAGATGAAAAGTCTATTATCAAGCTTGGATATTAATCCCTTGATAAGGGATGAATGAAGATTTTTTCATTTGATATTGCCCTTGACTCTTCTGCTTTGTGGTGTTCTTTTAAGGCTTTGTATAGTAACCATTTGATTAGCCTGTAATCTGATAAGATCAAACTTGTCCATATCTTCTGCTTTTTTTTTTTTTTTCTAAGTACCACAGCTTGTTCCACTTGATGTGCCCAAAGACAGCATAGTTTCAGAGGCTATAGGTGAGGAGAGCATGCTAATTCTTTTTTAATGTGTCTCTGTACTTTAATAATAAATGAAATTTTATTTTTTTACCCTTTTGGAAATGCCAAAAGCCCCAAATCACATTGTTCCAAATTATTTGTCAGTTGGTCCTTTCAAACCAGAAGACTGTCTGCTTTTCTTGGTACAGCAAAGGGAGGTGGGAAAAAGATGCATTTTATGATCTTATTTTTCTGTAAGGACCAATTTCCAGTAAGCAATCGAGCCATCTAGTTGTTTGGCTTTTCACTAGGCAATGTAAACATTCTAGGTAATTTAGATCAAGTTAGTGAATTACTTCTGTGCAGTTGGTTGGTAAATGAAACGAACTTGTTGCCTTTTTAAGGCTCATTTGTGGTCTTACAGTTATGATAACCTGTAAAGTTGTGATTTATTAGTATTGAAATGGGAGAAAACCAGTGCAGTAGAGCCATCAGAAAGCTGATTGGGCAAAAGAAGCATTTTGGTTTTGTTTGCTGCTTTCAAGCTGTCTTCCCCTTAAATATTTAGCCATGTAAATGCACATTTGTAATTTTTGGTATTCCACTTGATACATGGTCTTCCTCGTTGGCAAGTGGTGAGAAAGATAACAAAAAAAAGGAGGGAGAAAGAAGGGCACTTTTTTTTTTCTTTAAATGTTAAACATCAACAAAAATGTGACCTGAAATAAAGTGAAAGCAGTGTAGTATCAAGGAGGACCAAAAAACATACGGAAGAAGCCAAAGAAGCCATGAGATTGACTGGGAGATGATGAACAAATAAGAGAAGATGAAGTACAAATAAGCATGAGTTAAAATTTTGTAACAGAAAAGGTTATTGACATGTTGCCACAAGGCATCAGCTTGATAGGTTCAAAATAGGGTTTGATATCTACAGGCATGCTAGACATTGTCTTAATTGTTAAACTGAATTTTGGGCAGGATACTGAATCTTCTGTGTCAATGCTTGTTGGTTTCTAGCTACTGGGGGATAACAGACTTACAGGGAAATTATTCTACACAAGCGCACAGAGCAGTTTTTAAATGCCGATTTCCAAGTGACATTGGTTACAGTGTGAGACTGGCCCCCAAAATGCAGGGGTAAGGTAAAGTATTACTATTGCTGTGTTCCTCTTTTTCACAAAACTATGTTACCTATCAGAATCACATACTGCAGTCATGCAAATACATGAATAAAATAATACTTGGAACAGTTCACTTACAATGTAAGTCTGTGTTAGAGCTTATTGTGATGGCAGGAAGAGCAGAAATCAAATAATAAACCTTACTCTAGAACTCAAGTCTTGCATGACATGTTTCAGGCTTTAGTTTATATTCATGGTTGATTATAAACACCCTAAAAATAGGGGCATACAGTGGAAATGCTGGCAGATTCTGGACTCTCATGATGGTAACAGGCACTGCTATAATTAGGCATGCATCTGAGTAGACAGTGTAATATGATTGCCATGTTTATACCCTGCGCTGGAAGGAATGTTTGTTAATCTGCAGAATCCTTTTAAATGAGTTGGGGAACAAGAGTTTGTGGAAAAAAGATGCTGAGGTTTTTTTCATATTGAGGCTGACATGCATCTATATCAAAAGACAACAAATACTTGCAGGATATTGGATAACACTGGTTGATGGCATGACATGTTGTTATCTCAGGAAAACAGCATCTGAATTTACCTGAGAACGTCAGTTTTTTTCAGCAGGACAAAACATCTGAAAAGTTTTATGTCTTTATATTATAAACAGAATATGGTTGAAATTGTATTTCAGTAAGAACTTTTCTTTCCTCCTTTCTTAGGCATTTAAACTCTGTAGTCATAAAGTCTTTTTCTCCTATTTTCTTTTTGCTGTCAAACTACTGTTTCTTTTGTATTTTCAGAGGTCAAAGCCCAGCTATCGCTGAATTTAACTTGCTCCTTAAAGCAAATTCTTTGGAAACTTATGGTGTTGATCCTCATCCTTGCAAGGTAACAATTCTTTTTAGTAACATTTAGTAAAAAGCCATTACTTAAATTGATTTAGATCTGTTTTTTACCCAGGCATAAATAGGTAGTAATTTATAATAGAACTTGCCCTGGAACTACATATTATGCTTAATCCTTGGAAGAACATAGACTGGTTCATATTGCTGCATCAGTCAAAGGAAGGGTCTCTCCAGAGGAAGCAAAACATCATAGGAGAATGTACATAGGAGAGAGTAATAACAAAAACTTTGATTACATTTCATAATTTCTTTATATTTAATTCAAAGGTTTCTCTAAATACTCCTGGTGTAAAATATTTTGTGTTTGACAAGATTTTCAGGATTCAGCCTTATTCTGTCCAGAAAATGCAACAAATTGTTAGTCTTTGGCAGATTAGTTTTTGAACACCGTCAAAATATCCAAATCTTACAAAGATCAGCAAACCAAGTGTACAGAGTGGAGAACTGGATATGTGTTTGCATATTTCTCCACTTTACTGTTTTGTGGTTCTCTTTAAGAAGATAATTTTAGTTACCAGTTCCGATTATCCCTTACACCTACATTTTTAATTAGTTGGGTTTATCTTGGATAGTCTTCAGTGTTTGTTTTTAGCGTTACTTGCTTTGTGTTTTAACCGCTGCTTTTACTTTGGCTTGTAAATCATCTCATCTGGTGGAACAGCAGTGCTGTCCAGTTAGCTGTTCTGGTGGTGAGCACCCTAAATGGTCAGCTCCAACATAAAGCTGCATTGGATTTTATATATACTTTGCTAGGAATGGTGTTCCTGTGTGAAATACAGGGTCTGGTTCAGAGCTCAGTGAAGTCAGTGACTTAGTAAACCGCAGATTTTTGTAGGGCACCCCAGCAACTTATGTTGGCACTTAGGACAGAGTCAAAACTGTCTCAGAATATCCTCTTTATCTGTGCAGCGGGCCTTGTAGTGGGGGTGCATGCAGGGGTTCATGGCCCAAGCTCAAGGAAAATTTTTCAATCTTCTGCAAGTGAACTGCAAAGCAAGGTGCTGACTTCTTGCAACAAGCTCCTTCCCGTGCTGTGGCTGCTCCTCAAGAAGCATTGCTCTTTCTGTTCCCCCTTATTTTACTGGTGGAACATAAGGTACAATACAGTTGACAAACTTCAGCAAGGTGAGGGTCGGGAACTTTGGATGGACAGTAAATCCACTTAATACATAACTCACCTGAATCATTGCTCAAAAACTATGAGCCAGAACTTTTATTGTGGAATTAAAAATTTAAAAAATGGTCTTTCCTATTTGAAAGACAAGTATCACTGTATGTTCTCATTAGTACTGAAAGAGTACTTGCTTATTGTAGTAAATGCTGTCGGTGGTACTTCCAACACAGTATCTCACATGCAACAACATATTGTGAAATCTTCAAAAATATCAGTGTTGAAGCAGATATGAATCCTTGGGTTGTAGTTAGTCAGCATGTTATGAATGCACAGATGTATGTTTTCAAAAAAATTAGTAACTATACCTAAGGATTCCCCATTGTCATCAGTTACAGGTAGATGGAAACAAAGCATTAGATGCTGTTACTCATTTAAATGCCTAGAAATAAATGAGGCCTGTATTACAAAGAGAAGTCTTTGTTCTCTAGAAATGTACAATTTGAAGGCAAAATTTGTTTTGAAAATGAGAGCAAAATAGAAGTAATCTATCGAAAAGTAGCAATTTATGCTATTAGTAAGAAATACCTCACTGCATGAGGTTAAAAAATTATATTTCTTTTTTCTCTTTCAAGGACTCAATGGGAATGACTACATTTTTAGGATTCACAGCTGCAGGATTTGTAGTTTTCCAGGGGAATAAAAGAATTCATTTGTTAAAATGGTAAGCGTGTGAAGTAAGAGTAGATGAAAATGCAAGTCTCTTCTGCTGTGTCTTCCTGTCTTCCTATCTTTACCTGCATTTGTTGTCTTTAAGATGAACCATGTGAATATTCCTTCTCTTGCCCCATCATGTTTCTGTTTTAAAGGATCTTAGATGAGAAGTGAAATAATAGTAATTTGGTCTTGCATCTCCCATGCAAGGACAGGCTGAAATAGTTGGCGTTGTTCATCGTGGAGAAGGCTCCAGCGAGATCTTATAGGAGCCTTCCAGTACTTCAAGAGGGCCTACAGGAGAGATGGTGAGGCACTCTTTATCAGGGAGTGTAGTGATAGGACAAGGGGTAACAGTTTTAAGCTGAAAGAAGGTAGATTTAGATGACATATTAGGAATAAATTTTTTCCTGTGAGGGTGGTGAGGCACTGGAACAGGTTGCCCAGGGAAGCTGTGGATGCCCCATCCCTGGAGCTGTTCAAGGCCAGGCTGGATGAGGCTTTGAGCAACCTGGTCTAGTGGAGGGTGTCCCTGCCTGTGGCAGGGGGTTTGGAACTAGATGGTCTTTATGGTCTCTTCCAGCCCTAACCATCCTATGATTCTGTGATTCCTCCAGTGAAAATTATTCCACAGGGTGCATTAGTCAACATAACGAAGAAATGCTAAAACTGAGTAAGTTGATTTTTCAACTATGCTGTAGATCACCAGTGAGGCCTATTGGCAGAGGTGTCTGGAATAGTTTACAAGAGTAAACATCTTTATTTGACTCTTGGACATGTTGCTGTTTCCTCGTTTAATTAACCTCAATTTGAAAAACTATAAAAGAACTTATTTGGTAAGCAGAGGAGGAGATGGGAATGCCTTTGAATTTTTAATTTTTAGACTCTTTTTTTAAGAAGTGGACACTTATGTAGTTGTCCTTGGTTTGACTGGCTTTGCTTTTCCTTTCTGCTCCTGTAAAACATTTGACTTAATTGGGCAGCGTCAGCCACGTTTGAGGGAGAGGTACAACTGAGCTCCTGCAGGTGGTGTAACAGCAGCTGGCCATGTCCTCAGTGATGTTGTGCCGAGTGAGCACAGCCATGGTCAGACATTGATAAATCTCATTTTAGCCCTGTTCCTAAACAGGTGCCAACAGCAGTTTCTTACACTTGGCTGCTCTACCTCAGTGGTCCCAGCCTGTCTTGTGGGAAGAAGATGGGCAGAAGGTGAAGAAACTGTGAGGTGGGTTTTTTGTGTAGAGCTGGACTCTTTCTGGCTGTCCACAGAAACCTCCTCAATAGCTGACTCACCTGAAATCCTCAGAGGTATAAAGTCAGTGTAGTCCTGTCTGTATGATTCAGTTCCTTGTGGAGCTCTGGGGACATGTCTGTCAAATACCATCCTTCTGTGATACTGGATTTCTGCTGTAGTTTCCCCAGGGTTAAGTTCAGGTATCCCTAGTCACAGTGCTTCAGTGGCTGGTGCTTTTGGCATAAGGACAGTGTAACTGTAATGTCAGCCTATGGTGCAGGAAGGAGGGAATAGCACTTGCCAAGTGTTCACAGTGCTTAGTTTTTCATTCTACTTAAAGATAATGTGTCCTTTTGGAGATCTCAGTGTATTCATTTAGTCCATTGGCCTGTAAACCAGATACAAAATGAAATAGTGATAGAGGAAGAGATATTAAGCTATCTCAGTGTTACACTGGCCATTGGAAGGTTGATCTGGTGAAATTTATCTGAACAGCATGTACTGCTCCTTTCATTTCTGAGACCTAGAAGTCAGTGCTAGTAGCTTTAGCTGATACTAGCTGAAATTTGCACTACATAGTAAAAATCCAAGTTAATATTTGAGATTTTCTTTTCAATGGAAAAGCTTTCTTGACTGGAATGATTTTTTGTTGTTGTTTAATGTTAAAACAAAATTTCTGTTTTAAAGTCTCAGGGATATCATTGGCCTTGTCTCCAGAATTGTTATCATTTCAACCATTGACATCCAAAATCTTTGGAGAAGTTTATGAAAATCTACAATGTCTCTATTTTAGCTGTGGTTTTGACACAATTTCCAGTGCAATTTAAGCAAAGGCGTCATATTGCCTTTATATGGAGCACCACTGTTCAATATGTAGGTTGTCCTTTCAACCTTGGTTAAATTAAATTTTGACATAGGTTTGCAACTGACAAGGCCACTGTCAAACATTTTCTTTTTTTCTGTTGTGTTCTGTCTGTAAGTAGTTACTAAGATGTGAGATATAAAACCACAAATAAATAAGGACAGAGACGAGTGTTATCTTTCCCTCAATTTAATTACATTAGACATTCTAAGTTTTTAAGATATAAGAGGAATTACAACTGTGTAGTAAATAGAATGTAAACATAAGCTTCTGCCTACTTTTAATTTCCTCTTCATTTTCCAGCAGACAAAGTTAGTTCTTTGAAGGTGCATAGGGATGTAAATGGAATACTCTGGGCTTACGTTCTCTGTTCTAAAGAAAATTAGAATATTAAATGCTTTTGTGCTAAAGGTTGTTAGGCTTCTGATGAGGCTCTTTATCATTTGACAGCCTGCTTGACTTTGGGAATCAGGGAAAATTTTGTGTAAGTTGCTTTTCTTACGTGTAGATCTATATTTTTACTGTATTTAAGTTATTTTTTCTTTTTAGGTCTGATGTCTATAAACTGAAATTTGAAGGGAAGACTTTTTATGTGTTTGGAGCTCAGAAAGAGGTCAGGTTTAATATTTTTGCAGAAATTCTGTATTTGATTTAGAATCAACTAAAGCTGCTTATTTTTTGACTAAACAAACTTTCCAAACAATCAGTAATTGTTCTTCATATTGTAACTAAAATATAGAATATGAGTGATTGTAAATATTGGTGTTGTCAAAAGAATGTCTAATTCGGAAAGGGTTGAGACATTTCTCACTTAACATTCATGCAGTGCTGTGTTGAATGCTCATGGTTTTTGTCATTTGTGTAGGCTGATGGTTTTTGTCATTTGTGTAGTCAAGTTTTAACGGATTTTAAAGAGCTAAAGTTGTACCCGTCCACTCTAAACCAACATCTGTATATGATTGAAAATTCAGGTGGCCACTGATACCGGGATCAGGTGGTTTTGGCTAATTATGATCATATCCTCAGATCTTGGTCAGCTGAATAGTCTGGAGTCTGTCCTAGGTATTTAGGAATCCTGTCATTGCGCTCTTGCCATTGAAATCACAGAGATGTTTGCCTACAGCATGCTATAATCAGCTCTTCCCCTAGGGCAGAGTGATATAGCCCAGGATTATGGCTTTGGATGCAATCTAGGTGAGCAATAGAAAATGGAGGGTGGAAATAATGCCAGAGATATCAAGGGATGTATGTGTAGTTGCAAGGAGGATTTGATGGTAGGACATAGGTAACAAGGAGAAGTGGATGGTAAGTAGCGCACCAACTGTTCAACATGGAATATTAAACATAGAGACCTTCCTCCTTTGATTTTGTCCTGAGTACAGTTGGCACAGATTTATTCTACAAGCCACTTGTACACATGCTCTTCTCTGCCCCCTCCAATCATTCTATTTCTGAAACAATTGCCTGGGCAGTTTAAGTATCAGTTACGTATGGTTTGTATTTCTGTGGGTGAATTACAGATTGAGGTTACACAGGAAGACTTGGTCTTCAGTGTATTCAGTTCATGGTGATGCTGTCAGGTACAGCTACTTCAATATTTGAGAATTCAACACTTTTGTCACTTTTTTTGCCTTCTTTTCCTTGCACTTAGAAAAAGGCTGTGCTGTCATTCCATACTTCTACACCAGCAGCCTGCAAGCATCTTTGGAAATGCGGTGTGGAGAATCAGGCTTTTTACAAGTATGTAAGCCTAAAGTTATTATCTGTACTAAAAGTAAAAAAAAAAAAAGTGCATGTGAGTAGACGATTGTTCAATGTGAAGTGTTCCATTTCATTAATAGGATTCAAAATGCAAGCAGAAAATGTGCAAGCTAATGAGGCATATTATTTCCTTTCAAGCCAGAATTATAAATTGTTTAAAATCTGAATGAGGCAGGGGGGTTTTGGCAGTGAATAATTACACTTTATTTCCAGCGCACTGTTTTTGCTGCTCTGTAGTGTGATGTAGGATGGACACGGTACTGCACTTGTATCTGGGATCATAGTTGTTCGTCTTAGCACTGCTGTTGAATGCCTTGAGAATGGAGGAAACAATCTGTTATGCTTGATTCTCTGGGCTCTTCTGCCAGTAGGTCATGTTCTTTCCCTTGAAACCTAAGGTTTAGTAAGAATTGATTGGAAAAAGGTCTCTGCAATTATTTAAAAAAGCAAAGAAATGTTCTTAGATACGTTTTGAAAGATGCCAGACATCTAATCTAAAGAAAAAAAAAAAAGCCTGTAAATTGACTAGAAAAAAGGAATATCTTCCTCCCTATTCCTTAGAAGAGAAGCTGAAAATAGTTCCTCATTAAAAAGCTCTCATGCATTCTTTCTGCCCTCCATTGACTTTGTTAGATCTGTTTATTGACACTTCCCTTTAGGCATGTAGCTTCTATTCTTGTTATTTAGTCTCTCATTACAGCATCTTGCATTTTTTTATAAAAATTGTTTCTGTGTTGGAGCATAGCAACACCAGGGGCCTGCTGTAAGGGTAAATAATAACTAAGTAGGAAGAATGTGTCTTCTAACATGGCTGTTAATGACCTGCTTTGTTTTGGAGAAGATTTATTCCTTCATTTCAACACTGATACAATAATATATCAATATAATCTATTCAGTTGATACATTCAATGAAGAAACAGGAAATACGAGCTGGCACAATACAGCTCTTAATTCCCTATCTTAACACCTACTGTGTTTGAGACTGAATTAATAAAAATATTATCAGGAAGTGTCTTCCATTGGAAGTACATATAATTGGGAAAATAGTGCATAGTGTTTGAGTGGTTTTATTTTACGTTACTAGAAACAAGTATATGGAATAGGAAACAACTCCCACTCAAAGGAGGGATAGTAAAGTAAAGATAGAAAGTAAAGATGTCTGAGGGAGATGCATAGGAATATAATCTTTCTGTGCTTGTTGTTAAATGGTTACAATATTAACTGTTCAGGTTCTGGTCACAAATACATGGTTGTGGTGGTTTTGGCCTTGACTAGGTTTCAGATGCCCATCCAGCTGCTCTCTCACTCCCTCTCTTCAACAGGTGAAGGTGAGAAAATAAGACAAAAAAGCTTGTGGGTTGGGATAAAGACAGAAAGATTGATTACCTCTTACTGTCACGGGCAAAAGAGACATGGAGAAGGTTAATTTAATTTCTCACCTTCTTACTCTATTCTAAAGTGTCAGTAAAGACAAAACTAAAAACACTTCTCCCCTGTTTCTTCCCAGGCTCAGCTTCTGTCCTTCATTCCTGACTCCTCTATGTCCTCCTTGCCCTGAGCAGCGCAGGGAGATGGACAATGGGGGTTGCAGTCAGTTCATATCAGTTTCTCTCCAATGCTCCTTCCTCCTCACACTTTTCCCCTGCTCCAGTGTCCTTCATGAACTGCTCCAGCATGGGTCCTTCCCATTGGCCACAGTCCTTCAGGATAAATCTGCTGCGGCATGGGTTCCTCTGTATGGGCCACAGCTCCTCCCAGGAGCCCAGCTCCTATGTGGGCTCTCCACAGGCTGCAGCTTCCCTCAGAGCATGTTCACCTGCTGTGGTGCAGGGTCCTTCATGGGCTGCTCTGTGGATATATGCTCTGGGCACAGCCTGCTTCACCACGGTCTTCTCCATGGGCTGCAGGGGAATCTCTGCTCCGGCACTTGGAGCACCTCCTCTCTGTCCTTCTTCTCAGACTTTGGTGTCTGCAGGGCTGTTTATGTCATGGTTTTTTCTACTTTCCAGATGTCTTTGGGGCACTACTGAGGGGTTATTTCTTTAACATGATTGCTTAAAATTATGCTTGCCTGTTTCAGTTTTGGTGGATCTTAAAGAGGTCTACTTTAGTAAAATGAAGATTGGTAGTGATATTCAATAGAGAGGCACCTGGCTAAAAGATCAGACAATAGTAATGGTCAATATGCAGAGTGCAGAAAAATAACAACAATCTTCCAAACATGAGACTGAAGCCAAAGCAATCTGTAAATAAAGGCTTAGGACAGCAATTTTAAAACAGCAGAAGTTTTCATACATTTCAGAGAAAATGAGCTGTACAGTGTGAACTGTTAGTTACTTCACAGCATCAGACAAATCTTTTCTATGTTCTGTATGATACCAATAGGGTATTCTAGTAAGATTAGAACAGACGTAGCCAGGTTGTGTAAGTAATCCATGATAATAAAACTTAACCTTAATTAGATTTGGTCCTCTCCTCTTCTCAGAAGAGCTTGAGACTTGGAATTTAAGATAAGGTGATGATAGCTTGGCATGTCTGAAAAAACAGCATTAGTCCTGTTTCAGTCCAGGCTCAGGGTTGACTGTTGTGATTATTTTCAAGTAGATATAAATCGTAGAAGATTGTCTACTAGGGTCTGAGAATGAGAGACTTGATATGAAATCAGTTTGGCATTTTGAAGGCAGAGAACTTCAAGGAGATGCTGTGTCTGAGGTGTTCTTCCATGATCTTTGTGATAAACAACACAGCAACCCTGTATACCTCATGGTTAGAGAAAAGCAGTAGGATATGAAGTAGACTGCTTAGAAGCTGACTGTATAGAGGCATCAGAAATGCAACTACTTTTGGAGACAGGTGTTACCACTTCTTTATTGTTTCTTTCTTTTACTAGAGGGCAAGTGGAAATAGCCATATCTTCCCACAAACAAGGTGGTGTTAGGGCAAACTTGTCCTGGGGGCTTTTGGTGTACCACGGTCTTTCCTTCATCCTGTGAATGAAAGTCTCTAGAGATTCAGCAAGTGTCTGCATTTAATTGTCTTTCTTTGCTATCCCAGTAATCACTTGTTTTATGTTCAGTCGTTCTGTGCTGTCTGAATTGTTTTAGGTGCTCTTTATATTCTAATTTATCTAAAGACCTTAAAAAAAGTTGTAAAGCCCAATTATTGAATATTATTGTGGTATAAAAATATCCAAGCTTGTAGTTTGCCTTGTTCATTTTTGCTTATCAGGTTCCTTCTGTGCTGAAAATGTGACATGACAGCCTCTGTTCTTTTTCTTCAAGGTATGCAAAATCCAGTCAGATCAAGACCATGTCCAGCAGCAAGATATTTTTTAAAGGCAGTAGATTTCGATATAGGTGGGTGTTTCCTGTTTCTTTTTCATGGTAAACCATTTCAGAAAGTATGAGAAAATGTCAATAATTACTCATGGCAAACTGAGGCCTTTTCCTTCTTGAGGACTTGTTCAGACCTAATTCAGGTCAGGATTGAAAAGGCTTTCTGTTGTCTTTTTAGCATCACTTGTAAAATAAACTGGAGGCTTCATGCAGACTTCTGTCAATGAGCAGTTTCACCAGAGCGGGGCTCCACTTTTGGTGCAGTTTCTGTAAAAACAAGGACGCGTGGCCAGAAGTGTGGAGATTGTATGCCCCTGTAACTGGGCAACTCTGGACCAGGGGTGCATTAGTGGTACAGTCCGGTCCCACTCCTAGTGTTGCACTACAAAAGATTGCTTTTTCTTCAGTAGCTTTGCAGGCAAGTGGTCACAGAATTCTTAACCTGGGACATTATATTACACAGGGGTTGGGGTTTTTTTTTGTTTTGTTTTGGTTTTTTTTGTTTTTCCCTTCTTCTTTTGAATGTAACTTAATTGTTCATATATGTGTCGCGCTTGGCATGTAATGAACTCATCTTAGCATTTGCTTGAATATTTATCGTATTTTTAATGCAGTGGAAAAGTAGCCAAAGAGGTTGTGGAGGCAAGTACTAAAATCCAGAGGGAACCTCCTGAAGTTCACAGGTATGTCTTGACATTCGATATTAAAGTTTAAGGACTAAGGAGGATTTTTGTTCTCTACAGAGAAATTATCTTTCCTTTACTGTGAAAGGTAATGGCTGTCATTCTGAGCTTCCACAACGAGCTATGCAAGCCTTGGGAAATATGTGTTGCTAGTGTTACAAAATTCTAATAGCTTATTGTTTCCTGCACAAGGGAACTTAATCTGTGCTGCTTCGAAGCTGGGTTTAATCAATCTGTCAGAAAAGTGGCTTCTATTATGTTCTGTGTTAGGACATAGACTGTTATTACATGATCGTGACAGAAAAGTACATTCTCATTTCATTCCTAGTTCTTGCCCAGTTTTGAAAGATTCTGTTTTGTGTATGTATATGGGTATGTTTAAAAGTATATTTGATAGTTTTTCCATAATCCAGTCAGATTAAAAAGCAAGAACTTCATTCAGTAAAGAGAAAAAAGATCAGATAATCTTTTTTTCAGAGAAAAAAGCTTTGGATTGTTAGAAATAATCAGGTAGACTTTGCAAGTAAACTAATACATTCTGGCCCTTATCACTCCTTGTAGTAACAGTGAAAATTGATAAGAACGTAATTAAAATCCTTCAGAAGAGAAGAAAGAAGCCAGCAGGAAAAAGCTATTTTAAAACTTATTTAAAAGCGTAGTTAACTTCTGAATATTCTACAGCCATATCTCTATTTTTATTATTTTTTTCAGGGTGGTATGTGTGTGGTTTTGTGGATTGTCTTTACTAAAGTGTAGGCATATATATGCAGCAAATATATATAAATGTGTTGTCTAGCACTACTATGTATTAATAGTAAGGCCATGCAGGGATGCTTTTGAACATGCTTTTACAGATTACGTTAAAAACAGGGTAAGTGACAGCCTAGAATGTGTTAACTGAGAACCCAGAAGGCAGAGTATAGGTCCATCATTGGGCACACAAATGCATTTTAAATGAAAATAATTACTCACATAAGGAAATAGCTTATTGCCTACTTTCCATAGAGGTGTCTTGTTTGTTTGGTTTTTTCCCCATAGGATGAGAAAAGATTTTAACACAAAATCTCTTTTTATCTTGTATTTTACTTGTCTTTGCTTTCAGTATTTAAAGTATTGTAAACATTTTGTTTAAAACTCTTCGTGTACATAAAGAAACAGATCAGAGGGCAAATAGGTTTATAGAGCAGTGTTATATGTATTTAACACCCATAAATAAGTGTATATTTGTTATGATTAACCTTCTTAAAATGCTTGCGTTTATAATATTACGGTAGCTCCAGGTTCAGTTTCTTAGACTATTAAAAAATCTAATGATTTCAAGAACTTTTATAGTGCAGGTTTTGAAATGAGAGACAGAAGCAGATAGCTTGTCCTTCTAATAGCACAAGTAGGCAAAAATCATAGAAAATTTTCAGCTCAGAAAAAAAAAGCAGGCTTTAGAAACAAGTTACTCTGTGAAAGAGGATTTGGGGATGGGAAATCGTAGTTTTTCAGATGCAAAACATTCAGAGGAAATTACATGATTGATAAATAGATACATATTTACAGACATACACACACACATATATATATATATATATATAGTTTTCTCTCCCTGTGTCCCCTCCCTCAAAGTCCGTTCTGTGGTACCATGGCTGCATTGAGAAAGAAACATGCAGTTGTGAGGAGGTTACTGTTCAGTATATTTCTGTTTGTATACTACACTTAAAACACTACAGACTGAAAATCTGTTGGAGTGTGTAGTCACGCCATTTCAATGTGGTGACAAGTTCTTCTGACAAATACACACTGAGTTATTCAATATTTTGCTTCCAAGGCATGCCTGAAGGAGGGATCTTTGTAAATAAGTATGGAGTAGGAGCCTTATGGGTGCTCCCAGGCACAACTCCTATTTTGGCGGTTACTTGATAGCTCTTTACAGCAAGGACAAAGAACCAGGGGATGTATAACTGTTGGAGTGATTGTTATTACAGTAATCTGAATGAAAAACTTCGGATAGTGAAAATTTCAACTAAATAGTTATTAGAGACTGCTCAAAGAATGCAAATGAGGACATAAGTAGCTTTGGGTACATATTAATGAGCAAGGAATCATGGCAATTGAGCAAGAAAGCTTGTTTATCCCCACAGAATATTTAATGACATGTAATGTTACTTACAGTAGGACATCTGTGTTCCAAGTTTACCTAAAATCTGAGCAACACACCGTCCCTTCTTTTCACTTGCAATAGGTCCTTTGGTCAGTTTGTTTATCTGTGTGGAATTGTAAGTTGATTTCTTTGTGCAAACTTGAAATGCATTTTGTGAAACTTCAGCACTGTACCTATATACCATTTGAAGTCAAGTAGAATCCTCTTCCCTTTAATCTTTGCTTTTGTCAAAAGTAAATATTTTCTAATGTAATGGTTCAGATTTATTGCAGGACTCTTGCTTCAGACCTGCATCATGTAAGTCCTAGATAACTTAATCTAAAGAGACATTTTGTAATTTTGTATTGTAATAAGTAATATGATTTTAGGCTAATGAGCCTCATGGCTGAAGCAAATCAACAGCATTCCTCAAACTTTCCTGAGAAAGTTCAACACCTGTTACCAGGAAGGCCTGCTAGAGCCAAGTAAGACAAGAAAGAAAACCAGCCTGAGCACCTGGAGGCATGGCATAGAGGCAGTGTCTGGGGTGCGTGAGAACGAGAGCACTGGGTATTTGTTAACTGAAGGGATGCAGTTGGTCCTGTTTTTGTCTTTAGTCTGCAGTGCTCAAACCATAACAAAGCCATTACCCAGTCCTGGAGGCAATGGAACAACATCAGGAAAATTATTTGTATCCTCTCTACCTTCTCCTTCCTTGAAGCCAGACACTGATGGGTGTTGTGCGGTGTGACGAGGAGCAACACACTGAGATCTTGCATGAGACGAAAAGGAGTCAGGATGCGTAAAGGGAAGTAAACCAGCACAAAACCACCTCTTACAGTTCAGATGTTGAAAGGTTTATATCTGTTGAGAGTGCCACATAACATAGGTGCAAGCAGCATTCAGCGTGCAGAGCTCATTATGATAGCTCAAGGCCTAGTACAATTTATGCAAAACCATTCTGAGATGAGACGTATTGGACTGCAGTTGTTTCCTTGTGAATAAACTGACCCTGTTTTTCCTGTTCTTTTAGAACCAGCGTTACCCAGAGCCGCAGCTCTCCCTCCTTGAACAAGCAACTCATAATCAACATGGAACCTCTACAGCCCCTCCTTCCTTCTCCCTGTGAGGAAGAAGAGGTTCCTTTAGATGAAGGTGAGTCACTTACCTGATTCCTGCCAAACACTACCAATATTTATTATAAAACAGATGGAAAATTGTGTGTTACTGACTCAGGGATATGGAAAAAAAATCTAACAATTTCCATTAGGAGTACACCATTAAGCCTCTGCACATCACACTGAGAAATGATCACTAGCTTAAGGAACTGTGCGCAAGCCTCAGGCAACATATGTTGTGAAGAAAGTTACTGCTGCTAAGCTGTCTGTTTAAAAATATTTTTTTAGATTGTCAGGTGAAAGGAGCATAACAGGAAATAAATAATCTCAACATAGCACCGTTTTATTAAATAGTAACTGCAGTTACTCCAGAGTGAAAACTGGCAGTTTACTGATAGGTGTTTCAGTTTTCTTGTTTCCCTTTACTTTGATATTTCTTTGTTTCTGTTCTAATGTTTAGAAAAACTCTCTGCTAATTTAATCCATTGACAAAAAGGGATGTTATTGGAAGATCAGTTTGAATGCTTTTTGTAGAACAACGTTTTCTTTGTATTTGTTTATTCTTTGATATTTTAAAAATCACATTCGACGCGTATCTTTTTGAGATGCAGTCATTACAAAGAAAGGTATGAACATTTTAGCCAGCATAAATGAGAATAACTGCATTCTTTCTCAAAAAAGCAAGCCAGCCAAACAAAAGCCAACAGTAGTTCTTACTTGAGATGTAGTGAGCTTATTGTTTCAGGAGTTGGGAAATATGAGCTCTGCTGTTGCTATGTTATGGTAAACCAATGGGAAACAAAAAACAGCTGAGCAAGTATGTTCATTTTCATGGGAATACATCTTCATTTCATTTTATAGGAGTCATATGAACATGTTTTTTCATTCTTTAGTGTTTCAACACCAGACGTACTAAGAATAGGGTGAATTAGATTGCCTGTGTACTTAGCTTATTATAATTAGTAGCAGAGGCTGCATGACATGTAGTTAATTTTAACAATTACTTGTTTACCCCTGTTGTGAAATGCATGTATCTGAGAATTCACTTTTTGGCAGCCAAGTACCAACAGTGTATTCCTGCTAGGCAGTTGCCACCACTGCAGAGTAACAACAGCTTGCTGCTTGTAAGACTTCTGTGCCACTCTTACTACTCGAAGCAATGGAAATGCATTTTTGGAAACTGATGATTTATCATTGCTCACCAGAGATTGCTGGTTTCAAATGTATGTATTACATAAGTTTGAAAGTCATGCTTCCTTTCAGTCAGACAGATCGCGGTTACTACTATGATTTAACAGAAATATTTGCTGCTGGATTTCCTATTGAAGACATTATGCATAATTAAATACCACCAGCTGCAAAGTTAACAATATTTACCTCTTTCACAGTATTTTCCTGCAGTGAAATTGGGTATTTTATCAATTTGCAGCTTGAACTGATCTCACAGCTCTCTGACACTGATGCTAGCTGTCCTGCCCGCATGCACTCAATCCAATTCTGTGGATTCCTATTTTCTCCCTTGCACCAATTTCTCATGAAAATTCTGGAGAGATGAACTCTGAGTTGGCTGAGTCTGGGTGGTATAAAACCAAACTAACAGAAACTTCCAGTTGAGAGGGAAGATTTTGTGCCAATTGATATTTGCTAGGGGATAAAGCCATCAGAGATGGTGATAGAAAAGCCTGCAGGGGATTTCGAGCAGCTTCAGCCTGCCATGTTGTCCTTACGATAATCCTTTCAGAAGGAAGATAAACACAATGCAACCAAATACTGAAAGACAACTAAAACCTAGCCATTCTCCAGATGAAATTCCATCTTACAAATCTATGCTGGGTATCATGCTGAAGAGAAGCTGTCCTCCAAAAAGGCCCAAATTGTCCAGTGGTTTTGCAGTCTTGTAAGAAAGGGTACGCCGACTAAACATGGTCATTAATGACCACTCTTTGTGGAAAGAAAGATACTGGATGCCCATGATATCACTGTAATAGTGTTTTGCCAATTGGAGGGGTTAGCACAAAGAACACAGACACCAAATAAAAAAAAAGTAAACTTATTTTTACTTATGTTTAAAGTGATAAAATAATGAGGAAAATAATACAGAGAAAATAAAGCAAGATAAGGTAAAGCAGCAAAATAATAAGTGAACTACTATAGCAAGCATAAAATAAGGTAATACACCTGATCATTGCTACATAAAGTTAGTGATAGTGATTAAGAAAGATACATCACCAATTGCCCTATTCATAAGTTACCATCATCCAGATGGGGAGTCTGTTTGCAGCGAGGGTTTGGATAACTCATCCCAGCAATTGGGAAATCTCTATACAGTGTGTCCACTGTACAGATGAGGCTTTCAAATTTCCCCGCAAACAGTCCCCGCTTTTATACAGTTAAATAAACAACTTTATATCTTAAGCTGCGAAAAATATCCGGTGTAGTTTTTTTTTCCTTGTTAACTTTTTCCTGCACTTGGCTAGAACCCGAAAAAAAGTTAAGAAGAAGTAAAAGTATCTGGTTATCTTTGATTATGTGTCTCTCAACAGAGCCCGTCACCACCCTGTTACATTCTGTCACATAGAGGTCTGTTTGAAGGTTTGAGATAGGTTTATCTCTTTTTGGCAAGTGGGGCTACTGTTAAACAACTATTATTTCACAGCAAGCGTTACAGCAATGCTCTATAAGCGTTACAACAAAAGCTTTTATAAATTGGCATATATTCATAAGGTTATATATTGCATATGTGATCAATATGATACATATTAGGTAGATTGTTAGGTTGTGAGGTTCATCTGGAGGTCAGCTTTCGTTCAGGGCGTCACTGCTCAGGCCCTAGTATTTCAAATAGTTCCCTTAGCAGTTCATACTTATGCAAGAGGATTTGAAAGCAAGTAATGGCATTTTATTTTTTATTAGAATGGCAGGCAAAAGTACCCCAAGTTTGTCTATTGGTATCTCATTCTTCAAGAGGCAATTCTTCAGTCTGCACTTACAGGACTTATGCAGGTATCCAATTACTAATTTAAACACCTAGATTTGAATTTGTATTCTTACTTATATGTGCTTTTATTCCTGTTTTAAATTGTAGTTATGTAAGTGACTTACTAGACAGATTGGCCACCAGCCAATAAATATTTTATCAAATAAATATTTTATCAAATTATCTTTGTGCCTTAGGTTTTGCAGGTCATCTCTCAGTGTTTTGTTGCTACTGCTTAAGGGTCTTCAGGCTTTTGCATTCCTTATTACTGACTCTTGTCTTGCACTAATGTCCTTTCTGTCTCAGGAGGAGGAAAGAGGTGTGGTATTCTAAAGATACAACCGAAAAATTACTATAATGTGTAGAAAGTTATCACATGGAATTAGATTTTACATGTATTAGTGTCAGATGTGCTTGGAGAGATTACTTCTACCTTTTGAACCTATAAAGATATTCTTCAAAAGGTATTCTACAGAAGTTTTAAGTGTATCCAGAAGTGTCATTGCAAAATTAATCATGTGCAGCTGAACACATTGTATTTCTTTTGGTATGGCTATAGGAATTGTGTGGCTGCCTTCTTTCACTGTCTGATTCGGTGACACAGATTATTGCCTCTCTTGATCACTTGGCAATTATTTTGAAGGTGGTAGATCATTGTCTCTGGATTTCCCAGCACCAGATGCTTGTCTTGCAAGTTTCTGGGAGTCTCCCAGCAAGTGTTCTGACATCAGTAGATCTTAACATCACTGAGTGCGTCACCACGTCTGTGTTCAACAAATTAACTTGCATTAACAGTCTTCTAACCATGTAATTAAGCCCTCCAAGGTCTGAAAACAACTTTTTTTGCAAGCTTCAGGATAACGATATGTAATGCTAACAACAATTATTTCTGCCAGCTTTGCAGAATTCTCAGGTTTCCAGGTGTTTACCGTGCCATGTGTTTACAAAATAAGGTCACTACTTTTGTTACAAACTAAACAACATTGCCCCCATCACCATAATAAGGTACCTCTAAAATCTGAAGACAGGTGATATACTTTACCTTTTCACAAACACATTAAAGTTGTTATGCTTGAATAGAAATTTCCTATTCACTATTTTCACTGACTGGGCAAGCATACTACTTCTGAAGAGTGTTTTATTAGTTCTAGTTTTGTAAGGGGGTTGTTTTTGCTTTTGTAAACCATACTTTCCAATGTTAAGAGAAGTTGCATAACCATCTGCTGTTTTCTGCCCCCACTATAAGAGGTCATGAATGCTAAGGGTCTCTTTGCCCCAGTTCCCAACATCTGTGTGATATCTAGAGTAGCAATTTAGGAAGGAGATTGACAAGAGCTGTAAAACCAATTAGTTACTGAGAGTGGATCCCTTGCCTTGCTGGCTCTCTTCTGCACACAGAGTCCTGGGCAGCTCTGCAGGAGAGAAGCAGGCCTTGTACAGAAAATCTTTGCTGAAAAACATCTTCCAACCGTTACGCAGGACATGCTGCCAATGTTAGCTCATACGAAGTCTTCCTCTCAGGAGACAGAGCCTGTTCCTTACTTATAGCTGCAACAGTTCAAGATAAATCTCCCTTAGTTCTGTGCACGTGGTTTGTGGGCAGTGACTGGAAATCTCACATTTGTTTCTCTTTTGCATGAGCATGGTTACATGAAACATGAATGATACATGTTTATTCATTGACATGAATATGCTCCTGTTGGATATAATTCACAGCCTTGTCAGGGTGACATTTGTGTCTTTGATTAGGCTTTCCTTTGTGTATTGAACCTGTTGGTGGTTAGAGTTTTGTAAGAACTGGTGCTTTCCACATTGTAGCTGTGTACACAGTGAAGATTCAAGCCTTTTTAGTGAGATTTTAATGTTCTTCTTTTGGTTGCTGCAACAGTTACGAGAATAAAGATGAGAAAAGCAGACAAAATCTTACTTTTGAAGTGGTGACAAAATGGAGATAGAAAGCGAAGGGCTACTTGATCTTTCCTCAGACCCTCAAGGAAGTGCTTGGAGAGCAGGAAAGGAAGAGAGAAGTGTTTGCCATGCAGGAGGAAGGAGTAAAAAGGAGCACTGCTGGATATTCATGCTGTATGGGCCAGGCAGCAGAAAGGAGTCACCATAAAGATGCTTTCCAAAAGCTCAATTGAAGTAGATGTCTTTCATGAGATAAATCACTAGGTGTAAAATACACATTTGCAGGACTCTTCCCTGCCCTCTTTTTTCCCCACATTCTTTTGCATGCGCATCAGTGATTTTATGGTGCAGAAGGAACAGAGATGTCAGATTACGAAGACTTGAGTGGCACAACATGTTGTAAATGTTGAAGGCAAGTATTCTGGGAAGTGAGAGGTTACCTCTCCCCCGGTGCATTCCTTCCAGTTTATCTCCCCTCTGTGGTTTTAGTGGGCCCAGTAAGAGCTCCTTTCCCACTAGGACAGTGTGATGCTGTGCACGTGGTTGCATTCCATTTTCCAGCTGGAGCAAGTTATCAGCAGCCAGTGTATGTGTCGTGCCTTTTTTAGGAGCCTGCGTATGTCATGGGGAAGTGCCCAGCCTTCTGAAGCAACACTTCTTTCTGGTGGATATGAATGTGTCCAATAGTTCTCCACAAGTGGCAACTGGAGCACATAAACCAAGAGAGACAGTTTTCCCAAAGTTAGGAGTTTTCTCATTTATACACAGGCGGGTCAGCTTTGATTCTAGGCTTGAAATGAAAGCATTTTGATCTCATTGGTTTGCTGTGTGACTAAGGTTTGTAACCACAGCATAGGATTTTTCCTTTTGTATCTATACTTTTTCTGCAAATACTTTCCAGACAGCAGTGGGGAACTGACATCAGTGGTCAAATTGAAGCTCTTTAGAAAAATAATGGCTGCAGTGTCATTTTGTTCTGTGAAAAACAGACCCTAAATGCTGGCCTTTTTTTCTGCTGCACTATGTTTTAATGCCGTGGATATTTTTATGCTTGTATATGTGGTTCAGCTGTTATGCTAGCAACTGCTAACTGAGATGGATGTTGTGGAAGTTTGTATTGTATGTTATGAGGCATTTGCAAATGTTTAAAAATAACCTCTCATTCTGTTCCCTATGGGGATATTTTTATTGGCCATGTTAGAGGCTTGTCATTTGATTCATTGAGTGTGACTTGTGTTGGTCTCTTAAAACTCAGTGGGAACTCAATAAAAGGTCAAAGCTGGTATGGGTAGAGCCTTTACACGACTTTGAGAAGAGGAATTAGTAGTCAAAATGGTGAAATGTCTTGTAAAAATACAAACCAAGAGAAGTATTCATTTGCGGATGGTTAATCACTGCAACAAGGAAGTGTGCATTCGATTACTTCGACATGGCTCCAAGATCACAGCCAGAAGTGCTGGTAAATTTATATTTATTTGACTCAAACCTTTCCCCTTCCTTCCGGTTTGTTATGATAATAGTAGTCTCTTGGAAAGGAACTGTACTGTGAATAATGTTACATTGAGTACACCAGAGAATAAGGATGAATTACTGACAGAAGCAGAGTTGCAAATAGCAGATGAATGAGACGAAACTTAAGTGACACTTGTTGTAGTATCTTACATAAATTGTGGATTTATTTGTTAATTGCTAGCAAATGTGACTGGAGTTTTGCCCTTGTAGTTTTCCTGAACTGAGGGGGAGGAATATTTTGAAACTGTGACAAGTTCTGCCAAAATGAAATAGTTCTTAAAGTAACAGGTTGGTAGCAGATTTTGAATGTCAGCTAAATACAGTAGTGGATACAGTTTAGCATTTTACTGCAACTGAGTGGGTTGGGTTGACAGATCATAACTTTATTGTTTTATTTTTTTAGAAACTGAATAATTTAATATACTGAATAATAGTGTTGTGAGAGTGGATGGAGAAAGGAGTCTGATTCAGATCCCTTTTTCATTACACATAAAAAGAGTGCAGCCCAAGGAACAAAAACGATTCAAATTGCTTTGGATAGCAACCAAAACAAAGGGTTGGTTTTTTTTTTTCTTGTTTTTCTACTAAATCCCTTTGCCAAAGATGGACCGGCCCTTCTATCAATATGTATGTCCCTGTTTTCTTAATGAAGTAAGACATTTCAAAATTTGTTTCTCCATGCTTTCTGTGGTACTGTTTAATTTTGATATTTTTGCGTATGTAGGTTGACAGATTTCAGTTTCCATGCACTTATGTAAAACTATGCCTTTTTATTAAATCTTCATTTCAGAAATTAGTATTTACAGAAGAATTAACTGAGAATGTTCTGGCAAAGACCAGGATATTCTCCCACTTTTGGCATCTGAAAATCAGAAAGCAGTAAGCACAGCAGTTGTGGGAGAACCTGATTCTTGCAGTGATCTGTTGCTGAGTAGCAACAGCTCCTGGCTGCGTTTGCTTCATGTATTCACTACTGAAGGGAAACTGCTATGTCTATGGGAATGCACCTAACTATCTTGAATCAAAAATAGGTAGCAAAATTGAAAAAACATTAGTATTTTCATGTATTTTGTATTCTTACGCCCCAGAGGTTAAATGCTGGCTCCAAATAGATATGGGCCATCTTGCTGGTTTAATATGACACCGGTCTAGTAACAGATTTGTGCATTGGGGCTACACTGGTTCTTCAAAACCTTGATTTTGCATTACTGTTTATAGGATGGTGGTGCACACATCATATAAAACCTGTATATCTGCCTATGAAACCCAAGGACTGCACTTAGCTCAGGCAGAACTCATGGCAGGGAGCGTAACTACTTGGGAGAACCCCATTGCAATTGCGAGCATTTCAGAACAACTGGGACATGCTGGGAGGACTCACTCAAGCTGAGCAGGGATACTGAAATGTCCCACTTGTCCTTTTCTAGGGTGCTAAGCTTTCACATCAGTGCCCAGCTCTTTTCAGCCTTTCAGCCTTGCTCTCTCTGCCCTGTTGCTGGACACAGAGTCACTACGGTCCCATTACCACCTCCTCCCCTTTCTCTGAGCTGCTGGTAGATGTTTTTTCCTGCTCCCGTGATACACAGCTCGCTCTCGCTATTACTCCCTCACAGCCTTTTCACTGGTTAATCCTGGTTCTGGAAGGGGGTCACAATGTTGGGGTGGGCTCCTTCCAGGCCAGAGGGAGGTTAGAGACAGGCGCCCAGAATGCCAACTGTGCTGCATGCTCTTCTTTGCTTCTGTCCCTGTGTTTTGGGTGCTTTTTGCCGGATGTGAAAAGCTGGGTGGCAGTCTCTGGTGGCTGCACTAGCTGTGACATTAGTTGAACACTGTGACACACAACATGGCTGGGAGGTGAATTGTAGCACCGCAGAGTCACAGCGCTTGTCACCGACGTGAGCTGGCAACTGTGAAAGGGCTTTGTTCCCTTCTAGAAGATCCTGTAAGGCTAAAACAAATGGGAATGGCCAGCAGGAAAGCCAGGTCACTACCTGAAAAGGAGTTACTATAAACGGTCGGTGACTTACTGTCCTTGCAAAGCTAGACCAGGTGTCTTCTATGGTCATGGGATGTAGGTAAGGTAGGGATCTATGGCCCCCTACTTCTGAGGGCTGGCCATCTGGCTGTGATGCAGATCCTGCTTTGATACAGATCCTGTGTAGGGCAACTCGTGAGATTAGTGCAATTCTAGATTCTGTTTCCCTTTCCTACATTTTCTTTGTGGCACCCATGCACTTTTTTCATGTGAGAAAATCACCCTCTCCCTCCCTCTAAAATGTCATTCAATGCATAGTACAAATAAATTTTGTCCACATTGAAAATAAGCAAAGGAATACACAATATTTCTAGAGGAAGTAGTAAAAGGCATAGGAAGGAGCTGTCCTAATTGCAGCTGGCTGGCCTTGCTCGTTTACACGTCTATATGAAGCACTGCTTTTTCTGGACCATATCTAATTTTTCAGTTCTCTGTTTAAAAGAAGGAAATCTTCATACTTGTTCTTTTCCCCACTATGCAAAGCCTTTAAAGATGTATAATTGTTTCTGCATGTTTGCAAGCAAAGCCATGCGCAGTGTATCTGGCCACCAGACAATGTGTGAACTGAAATTTTTGATAAGCAGAGGATACATTTTTCTGGGGTGCTGTATTTCCAGCAACTGCAGCTCCTTAAGAATGGTGGAGCTGCGGGTGCTCAGCTGCTGCTTTTGGCCCCTTTAGAAACACTAGCAGCTGACAACATTTATGTCAGACCTCTTGCACATTCATGTTCGCAGCAGATGACCACTATAAAGTCGTGTTTTTTGCAGCTGTTCATGTTCCTATCTGCTGTAGCAAATTAGAGGTTTGGAGCAATTCCAGTATTTGGTGGAAGGGAAGTACTGAGTTTTGTCTAGTGTTACAAGATGTCTCTGGCTCTGTAAAATTTGTCCAGTTGCCAGAACAGTGTAGTAATTTTTTGCTATAGATACATAATATAAGAAATCAAATTGAGCTTAATTACTTGATAGTCCAGTAATATGTATGATTCTGATCCATGGAATGTAAATTGCAGGTAAAAATATAAAATGAAGAATGGAAGGGAGAAGTTATTCTCAAATGTAATTTAATACTCAAGTTGTAGTCCTTTAAATGTAAGCACAATAAAGCAACAGTAGACTTTTCAAAATCTAGCACCCAAAAATTGTACAAAATTATAGCCTTATAGTGGTAGCAGCAAAATAATTGTTATGTATAAATAGGAACAAAGGATTTGCAGCAATGTTGTAGAGTAGTTAAAGCATACTGGCTTTAGGCTTGCTTTAGATTTTATATTCTCTTTTTCCATTGGAAGACTGTGAGGATTTTTTGTCTTTTTTATGCTGGTTTTGTTACTTCACATAACCAACTCTCTTGAAATCATAGAATCATAGAATCATTAAGGTTGGAAAAGACCTCAAGGATCATCAAGTCCAACCCAACACCACCTAACTCACTAAACCATGTCCCTAAACACCACATCTACATGTTTCTTGAACACCTCCAGGGATGGTGACTCAACCACCTCCCTGGGTAGCCTGTTCCAATGTCAGACCACTCTATCCAAAAAGTAAATAATCTGAGAAACTTGCTCCTTTCTTAAATCTGTGTCACTGGAATATTTATTATACTGTAAAATGATTTTGAATTTTGATGCTTTAATGTCATATTATGATGCCCACCTAAGCATTGTAAATGGTATGTGCCATAATGATGTTGCACTCTGTCTTTTGACACCATCAAAATCTTGGTGGCCCGACATACTCATCTGTATATTGCAACATGACTGGACCTTTGCTGTGGGCTTACATAGACCATGGTTAATAGCTAATTGTTCAGTCCTTGACTTGAGAAATGTTGTGGTGTGTGATGGGTTTACCCTTGGCTGGGAGCCAACCCTACACAACCGCTCTCTCACTACCCCCCTCCCAGGGATGGGAGAGAGAATGAAAGGGGTAAAGATGCAAGACTCATGGCTTGAGATAAGAACAATTTAATAACTGAACTACAATAATATTGGAATTAATAATAATGATGAAAATAATAGTAATATATATACAAATACACAAATGAGTGATACACAGTGATACTGCTCACTACCTGATGACCAAGGCTCAGCCTGTTCCTGTCTAATGATCCCAGAGCAGGGAGAGTCCCGAAACTGCAATACTGGAACAGAGATAACAGCCTGAGCGTCCCAGACCGAGAGCTAACCAAGGGAGGGAGACGATCTGGCAAGAGGGACCACCCTGAGAGAGTCGACCTGGAAAGAGAGCTGACCTGGAGCAAGAAGGGATCTGGAACCAAAAAGGGACGAGCTTCCAGAGGGCCCTCACCTATATACTGGGCATGATGTATATATTATGGAATAGACTATTGGCCACTTTGGGTCTCAGTCCCAAACCTAAGATCAAATCCTACGCCTAGTAATTGGGCTGTGTTCCCGCTGCTTCCCCTGCAGGCACAGGCACAGCAGAGAAGCTGAAGAGACCTTGAATGTCCTGGCAACAACTATAAACATCACTGTTATCAGCCGCCTTCTCAGCACAAATCCAGAACACAGCGTCTTATTAGCTTTCATGAAGGAAGTTAACTCTGTCTCAGCTGAACCCAGAACATATAGGGAATATGAAGAAATGACAATAGCAGCTTTAGGTCATTAATTTTTTAAATATCAAATGGGCTTCCAACAGCAGCAGTTAATGCCCATTCTAAATCTTCATTTTATTATATTAAAAAAATATTTATTTACACTTCTATTTGGCTGATGTAAAATGCAGTTACTTTGATTTAATATGTTTTACCAACACATAAACCAGGTGAAAGTTCTTCTTATCTTCTCAAACTGAATAGTGGACTGTAAAGTCGGCGTGTGATTCAGAACTGCGACACATTCGATTTCAATACAACCCTCTCAGAAAACACTGATCTGAAAAGGTTTCTCTGCTGTCTTCTATCTACAGGTTAATTACAAAGTCAGAAGGTTGCTACTTATTTGAGGAAAATACAGTTTTAATTTAAGTTAATATGATCTTTCTTGTTTATGTTCACTATGTATGTTATGCACACTGGAATTTACTCTGGGGAAGGAGAGAGGGCTCAAGAATCATAAATTGGGGTGACCTTTCTTTCCAGTAGCTGCAGCTGTCCTCTCTATGGTGAGAAACACGATGAAGATATATTAGTGACCTTGCATCTAAGCAGGTATAGAGAGGCCTATGGCCAGGATTCTCAAATTTGAGAGGTTAAAATTAGGTCCTTTAATCCATATTGAGGTGCCTAAGTAGGTAGCTCAGCTTACCTTTTCCTCCTACTAAGAGAAGGTGAAAAGCACATTTGAAAATCAAATAGTAGTACTTGTGTACCTAAAGATATGTGTAGATACTTAATGTTGGGCTCCAGAGTTTAAAAAATTTTGCTTTTTATGTTTTAAAATATCATGAGTGCACTCTCAAATGACTCAAGAGTGTGGTTTGATGATCCAGCATTACCTGCTGTTACAGCATACTTAGGAGAAGATCCCCACAAATCTGTCCTCACCTCTTGGTGTTCATATACTGCTGTGTCTAGTTTCCATCAGTTTGTGTCCTCCTCTTGATGACTATGGCAAGTATATTTGTTAACACAAACACTGATGTAGACAATAAGTTCTGGTGCAAAACGTATTTCATGCTGAAATATGATGAATTTGTAAAATGGCTGTGGTAGGAGAGGAACAGAGCAGTAGCTGAGGCAAAGAAGTATCAGTGAGGCAGTCAGATAAGCTAATGAGGACACATCTGCATTTTCTTTTCTGAGGACAAGGTCGGGGAGAGGTGCCTTTTCAAGATGTAGTTCTCCTCATTATCTTGCTCTGGTTTTGATTGTTAACAAAAATTAGTTTTTGTGTTTTCCCCGAGTCAAGTCTGTTTGTTGCCCATGACCGTAACTGCTGAGTAAAGAGCTTTTTAAAGACATGAGGCATTTTCATTCTGTTTCAGTGATATCTAATCCTCATACTATGTGTCAACCTTCCTCTCCTTTTATCCTCTCTACTGTTAATATGACTTCATCATGGTAATCTGTTGTCTCTTTTTAATATCATGCTCTATTGAAAGTTCCCAACGTCAGCCATTATCTTGTCGCATTTCTCTCATTCATCTCAAAGAAGTAAAGGTAGGCTGTTGTTGTTGTTGTTATTAGACACCAAATAGCACCAATTCATATATGTACTAGGTATTAATTTATATTAGAAGTCTGATTGACAGTAGAAAAAGAGCTGTTCTATTTTCTGTTTTGCATTACACCATTATTACTGGTCACTGCATCAGACAAAGTTAAGCAGATCTGGTCTACTGCAGTGGTGTAAAAGATGTTGCCCTTCTCTGGAGATTTTCAAAAAGCTTTTCCAGTTTTTGCTAATTGTGTGTGGTCTGGTTTCAATATGCAAAATGATTGCACAATCTTCTTTCTAACCTCTGTAGATACCATTGGAAGGCTGAGTTTTGTCACCTGGAAGGCAGAAATTTAGGATCACTATTTTCTTTTCTTTTTTCAGGTATCCAGCTGCCAAAGGAAGATGAGATTTCAATACCTGTGACGTCAAGCTCCCCAGTTAAGGACACTGGGGAGAATACTGATCTTGCCATTGAACAGGAAGAGAAGATGAAAGAAGAACCTTTAACCATCTCAGAACTGGTATACAATCCTAGTGCCAGCTTGTTGCCCACCCCTGTTGATGATGAGATTGACATGCTCTTTGATTCCTGTCCAAGAGTAGAGAATGAGAAAGATGATACAGATTCATTTGAGGAACTGGAAGCAGATGAAAATGCATTTTTGATTGCAGAAGAGGAAGAACTGAAAGAAGCTCGGAAAGCGCTTAGGTGGAGCTATGACTTTCTAATGGGCAACATAGAGGTGAATGCCTTTGTGAAGAGTTTCTCCAGACTTCTCCTTGTAGGCCTTGGACTGTTGTTGTTTGTGTTTCCTCTTCTCCTTGTTCTCTTGGAGTCGGACCTTCAAATCTCTTTTCTCCATGAAATCCGTCAGACACCGGAGTTTCAGCAGTTTCATATTGAATATTACTGCCCTCTTAGGCAATGGGTAGCTTGCAAAATAAACTTCATTCGTGACGTGCTGGGCAGCTTTTAAATTTTAAATAAATACGATACAACTAAGGGCTATATTCAAAATTTCAGTTACTGCCAGCTTTCCATACTGCCCATCAGTTGGTAGCTGTTTTCATATCCAGTTCATTACAGATTCTCTGGGTTCTTAAGTTTTCTTTGCATGCTCTAATTGCTTCTTTAGTTACAGACTTACACAGTCCCTTTCAATAACCAAAAGAAGCTTTATTTTAATTGTATTTCAGACTCCCTGCTCATCTATTACATCATGTAAGATGAGGTCATAATAAGTTTCATTGTCTGTAACTTTTTAATTCATGACAATAAATCCGATGAAATGGAAAGGAAACTTTTTTGAATATACTCCTTAGTGCAGCAATCTCTTCTAACCAATGCCTATACAAGCAATGTTTGTGCTGGGTTTTTGTTTTTGGTTTCTTTTCCTGTTTGTTTGGTTTTTTATATTTTTATGTGTTTAAAATATTTTGGTAAATTTTTAGCAAAAGACAACTTCTGGTGTTATTAAATGTACAAATTGGTAAGAATAATGCACAAGGACATGTAGGGTGTTTTTAGTGTTTTAGCAGTGATTTGTTTTTAAACTATGGGCTGGAGAATGAATGAGTTTAATCTAGATCTGTACAGAGGAACTGTGTTTTGGGAAATAGAGAAAGTTCATTCAAGTTCAGTAGGGGCTGCCTGGGGGAGGTGAAAGGACACCAAGTATGCAGGAGAATTTCTGAAAGGCACATTTGTAAAGCTTGGGGAAGGGAGAAGAACTGAAAGTAAGGATCCTTCCTCTTACCTGTAGAATCATAGAATGGCTACGGTTGGAAA
>NW_010125944.1:2661-3172 GCF_000699245.1 Pterocles gutturalis | reverse complement strand
GGGAGCCCGGCCCTGCGCGGGCGCTGCGGTGGCACCAGGGACCGCAGGCTGCTGTGTGCAGTGAAAGCAAACCCGAGTAAAGCAAAGGGCGTTCTGGTGTGAAAACCGGGGTTTTAGCCTTGAGATGAGGACTTGTTTCGCCTCGGAGGGCCGGAGGCTGTGGGACCCCTTGTGAAAGCCCGTGAGACTGAACTGCCGCTGAGTTCAGCTCATTCCCGTGTAAAAACCACACCTCGAGCAGGGGAGCGACCCGCCACCAGAAAGAGACCCCCACTCACTGAAAGTGCGTAGTGTAAAGGAAATTTACTGTTCATCAAAGCGAGAAAGAAGGCTCCCGATAAATATACCAAGCAGATAGGAGGGGTTGTAAATGTCAGGAGCATGGGAGGCAGCCTGTGCTGTCACTAAGTGTGCTGCTGGCTGTGTGGGGTTACCACTCAGCACCCATCTCTGCAGACAAGCGATAAAAAATGTCTCGGCGAGACCACATCTGGAATATTGTGTCCAGTGG
>NW_010125944.1:0-2533 GCF_000699245.1 Pterocles gutturalis | reverse complement strand
AATGTTTATAAATACGTGAAGGGTGAGTGTCAGGAGGATGGAGCCAGGCTCTTCTCTGTGACATCCAGTGACAGGACAAGGGGCAGTGGGTTCAAGCTGGAACATAGGAGGTTCCACTTGAATATGAGAAAAAACTTCTTCCCGGTGAGGGTGCCAGAGCACTGGAACAGGCTGCCCAGAGAGGGTGTGGAGTCTCCTTCTCTGGAGACATTCAAAGCCCGCCTGGATGCGTTCCCGTGTGATCTGATCTAGGTGTCCTGCTCCGGCAGGGGGATTGGACTGGATGATCTTTCGAGGTCCCTTCCAATCTCTAACATTCTGTGATTCTGTGATTCTGTGATTCTGTGACTCTGTGCGTCTATCGGCTGCTTGCACACTGGGTGAAAGAACCCTCCTTTTGGGACAACACTCCCGTGGCGGCTCCTCTTTCACGCCGCCTCAGACCCGCTTTGGACTGGTGATGATCTGGGAAGGCCTGCTGTGCTTAGGTTGGCCGGTGTTACCTAATTAAGTACATGCGATGTGGTTATTTATAGCAAGTGTTACTTACCTGGCAGTTTTTGTTCCCTTTCCCTCCCGTGCTGTAGCTACATCCTGTGGAAAAACCATCTGGAATCTGTTTGCGGGGCTGGTTTTTATCATATGTGCTCTCCAGGTCATGAGGCAAGATGACAGTGTTATTGCTATTTATTTATAGAAGTACAAAACAGCGTGAGCACTCTGGGAAAATGTGTTGGGGCGTCTGGTTTGCCTGGCACAGAAAGCTGTGTACAAATTCCTCATTATGAAATGTCTGTAATAACCAGAAAGGACTAAACCTGCATTTTCCTGCAGCTGGAGAAGGTCCCAGGGCTGTGCTGGAATTTTGAAGGAGGGCTGTGAAAAATCTCACTTACCCCCAGAATTAGAAGAAAAATAGGAAAGTACCAGATGAAAGGCGATGGTGGCTGGGCGGCTGCTGCGGAGCTCACTGATCGGGACGGCTGTACGACAGCAGCGGGTCCTGTGCTGCGCTGGTGTTTGTGTACACAGCCTGTTGGAGAAATGGTGCTTCACACACAGGCAGTGGAGGCTGTAAAATTTAAAACCTCGATTAGCCATTATTTCTCTGAACAACATGCCTTTATGGCATTGAATAACCAATCTGAGCTGAAATGAGACATCAGAGGCTTAGTGCTCTAGTCTATGGCAACAAATCTTATTTGGTCACTTTGTCAGTTTTGATCTTTAAAATGAAGTTAAAAAAAAAAAAAAAGAGCTTGAAAAAAGCTGGAGAATCCAGTTGCAGCCCAGTGCTCCTGCCATGCTATGGTGTTTGAGAACAGCAGGTGGCACTTCAGTAACATACATTTTTCCAGGTGCTGTTCTTATTGCAGATTAAAAGCTTGCTTTTTTATGGAATTCAGGGGAGATATTTTACATAGCAACGTGTTGATAGCGCTATTAAAAACACTGTCACCATGCATGATTGGCACTGGAAATTTGTCCTGGTGTCGGCTGGGACAGAGTGAGCTCTCTCCCCAGCAGCTGGTGTGAGGCTGTTGGGGTTTGTGCTGGGGAGAAGCTGATCACACACTGATGGGCAGAGCTGCTGCCAGGACAGTCGAGGACTTTCCAGCTTCTCTGCTGTGCCCGTGTCTGCAGGGGCAGGAGGAGCTGGGAGGGAGCACAGCCCCAGTGACCAGCCCAGGATTCCACCTTGGGTTTGGGACTGAGACCCAAACTGGCCCATGGTCTGTTCCATCCCATGCCCGGCATGGCCAGGAGAGAGGGGAGGCTCTGGCCAGAAGGAATCTCTGTCTCTCTGGGTTATTTCCATCTCAGAGTCGCCATGGGGTGGTGAGCAGTCACACTGTGTATGCTCATTTGTATGTAATACTGTTATTATTATCATTATTATTTCCAATATTATTGTAGTTTAGTTATTAAATTGTTCTTATCTCACCCCACGAGTCTCTTTACTCTTCACCCCTTTAATTCTCTCCCCCATCCTTGGGAGGGTGAGCGAGTGGCTGCGTGGTGTTTGCCTCTAGCTGGGTTCAAACCACGACAAAATTGAAAGCAAGAATACCTTGAGTCACACACAATACAGAACATAAAATTGGAAAGGTGCATCAAGATCATGCAGCATGTGTCTCTGCTCAGACCTCCCGCAAGCAGGACTTTTCCAGCGTCACCTGCCTTTTCCTGCCAAATGGGCACCACCCAGCTGCTCCCCTGGTTTTGCTTGGGCGAGGCTCTGCTCGTGTCAGTACGGTTATAAGGAGTAACTGAGCCCAGAAGTTGGCCCTAGAAGTTAGTTCCTTCCTGTGCACCTTCAGGAATGACTCCTTCATAAGGAACAGGAATATCAGTCACAAAGTGTAATATCAGGGAGACGAAAACCATCCGGACCTACAGGATAAATGAATGTGTGATGGAAGGTTTTCTTCGTCTGTAATATCCTCCTGCTTATTAAAAAATCCTGTCCAAGGCTGGGAGGGCAGAAGAAAGTCAGTGTGCTGAGGTGCTGAGGGAGATGGCGGAAGTCATT
>NW_010125943.1:0-885 GCF_000699245.1 Pterocles gutturalis | reverse complement strand
TCTTCCTGTCTCATTGATGGGAAAGCCAACTGTAGATCAAATTAGGTTTGTGTAATTTTTGATAGATGGAGCACATCTTTGGAACTATACTTCTAGGTAATATCTGAATTTTCAAGGTGACATATGCCTTCTGTTGGCAGTAGACACTGCACAAAGAAGCTTGTGAACCCGTTTTTGGGCTGCTTTGCAATGCAGGCTCAAGGGGCTTCAGTCTACAAACCAGTGGGTGAACTACTCTTCCTTTTTATTAGTCCTTTTTTGCTGTAGTGCAGCATAACTTCACCAAATGAGGTCTTCATATCTGTATTGACCTTGACATAGCTCATATAGAAACTGATTATTTAAACATAATAAATATCTATGTATTTTATTGCTTTGTATTTTTTTTTCTATTTTGCTTTCCATGCAGAAGTAACAAAATCGCTCAATATTTTTCTGGACATCCTAAACTCACCTCCCCTCCCCCTAACACTGTTTTTCTCTCTCTCTTTCTGCCTCCTTTGATGTTGAATTATTAACTAGAAAACAAATGCCTACCCTACTGCTAAAATGCATCTGTTCTGATCACATACATTCGTATTCATAGGGCTGTGATTGACTTGAAAGTTTCCCCAGAGTAAAAGACTACTTGATTTCTGGATTCAAACCCTGTTGCTTGTGATAGAAATACTTGTAAAAGAATCACAGTGTCTAAATCTTTCTATTTCTACAAATGCTTTATTTATAACCTGTGTTTTACTCCTCATTCTAAGATAGAAGTGTGGTATACAAAGTATTTTCAAATGTAGGCACCGAGAATTAGGTCAAAATATTGCTGCAGCAATAACACACAGCATCAGCCATGAAGCAGTAGCACAGATAGATACAAATAAGCTGTTTAATTAT